>NC_043703.1:141105531-141197858 GCF_006229205.1 Suricata suricatta | reverse complement strand
TGTCTTCGCGCCCCTTTGGTCCAGCTGATGCTGCCCATAGGCGCCTGCGGCCTGAGATACGGTAACACTTCTCTGCTCTGGAATCTTGAGTGT
This sequence comes from Suricata suricatta, assembly GCF_006229205.1. NCBI lineage: Eukaryota > Metazoa > Chordata > Mammalia > Carnivora > Herpestidae > Suricata > Suricata suricatta. The sequence goes on along the minus strand of NC_043703.1, from coordinate 141,197,765 downwards.
TGCAGCTGGGGTAATGGGAGACACGGGGCCTGACCTGCACTGCTGTGCTGATCCCGGAGCCGGGCAGCCTGAGTGGTGCAGCCTGGAGCCTGCACATTAGTGTGATGCTCCACAGGGGTACTGGGTGGGGTGTTTAGCACCCAGGACGTGGAGCTGCCCTGTCCTTGTCTACACCACTGACCTCAGGATAACCATCCGTGCAGATATGTGCAGACACCTGGCAATGTCTTGTAACCCAGAGGCCCCATGCAGCGGGGGTTCGTGCATCAGAAGCGCCATGGACTGAGGCGTGGGGCAGCGGGCCCTCCAGGCACTGTCTAGACCCTCCGCTTTCTGCGTCTGTGGCTCCTGCAGAGTCATCACTTTCCTCAGCGAGGAGGATGGAGCAGAGAGACGCTGTAGGGAATCTGTAGGGGGTTCTCGCTGAGTCAGCGCCGGCACCATCTCCCCCCGTGATGAATGTCACGCAGGCCCTAATCCACTTTGAATTCCAGGCAGGGAGACGTGTAATTATTCCACCCTCATTGGGGGCGCTGGGATCTTATTTTCTTTAGACAGCAGATCCATACTCGAGGGCCAGCTGCCCTTCCCACCCTCCATCCTCACCTCTTTCTTTCCGTCTCATCAACCCACTGGTCGTCTTACCAGGTACTCACGCCCCCCCCCCCCCAGACCCGCATCTGCTTGACAAGCCCATGACTGGCTGGGTGGGAAAGGGGATGCTTTCTCCCCAGACAACAAACCACAGCTGTCTGTACACCACTGCTCAGCCAGACCCACCAAGTTCCAATTGCATTTCATAGTCAGGCTTCTACACAAAGATGGAGGGAGTTATAGACACACTCTCTGCTGACTACAATGATCCTGCTTTACGTGGAGCCGCACGTATCATATATAGACGTGCATTGTACACACGGCAGCATGAACCATTCTACCTTTGGCCAAGGGAAACCTGCTCGGGACAAAGGGAGTGGAGTGAGCAGCGGGGGCACCTACCTGGCTACCGCGTTCTCCATTAAGTCCCCACATGTAAATGTGGCCGTATAGACCTTTCCTTTTAATGATCTTTAAGTTCTCAGGACCTCCCAGGTTATTACTTTTTAATGAATGCATGGAGTTGAGTAGAGATCATCTTCTGGTCCACAAAGCCACACTTCATACCATCTGGGACCATCTCGCTGCACCCAGGCCCCCAAGCTTCTGCGAGTACTACCCACTGGCCCACCAGCTGTACAACTGCAAATACCAAGGTGTCATGTTTATCTTTCCATAATCCCTACGACAAAAAGCCACCTGTGTCCTCTCTGCTGGGCCCTGGTAGACGAGTTTGGGGGCAGTGGGAAAGGATGGTCCTGGGGGACTTCACCTGGGCATGGGGCTTTGGCACAGCAGCCCAGAGATGGAACCGAGCTTTAGCTTAGTTCCCTGTCTGCGGGGAAAGAGGACTTTTCATCAGACTCGGCTGCGGGGAAAGAGGACTTTTCATCAGACTCGGCTGCTCTCCTCAGATGAGGCCATTGTGCTCACCCTGAGCCATCCAGCCTGAAGAGGGAGAGTCAGAAAGAGAAGGTTCTAGGGATAAACTAGTCCAGCAGGTCAGATACAATTCCCCCCTGGCAGGTGCTGCCCCCCTGAGTCTGAAGGGCAGGTAGGGGCATGAACTTGATCTAATTAGAGCAGGGAAAGGTAATCATCGCCTTCACTGCTGTAACAAAGGACACACAAACCTGGTGTGTGGGTTTGGTGGGCCCCCTGCTGAGGGCCTCCCAAGGCCCAGATCCAGGCTTGAGAACCTCACGTTCCTTGCTGGGGGCTCTGGAGAAGAATCTGCTCGAAAGCTCCCAGTCTCTCAGCTTGGAACACAGTTAGCCAGCAGTTTCCAGTGTTCTAGGCCTTGAGGACTAGAGGTTGGAGGCAGACTCTTGCCTTGCCCCGGGTTTAGCAGCAGGGAGGTTGCAGGCACGGATGAATGAATGATCCAGAGAGGGCCCTGCACCCGGTGGAGTGGAGAACTGGGTGCTGAGGGGCACAGAGCGAGAGGGTGGGCAGGGAAGGTGTGCTGGTCCTGGGGGAGGCTGCCCCAGAGCTGTTGTGTGGTGGAATCGCGTTTGGTAGAGGAGGGAGCCTGGGTGACTGCAGAGGGCCTGGTCTGTTAGGGTGCTGCTTCTGGACTGATGGCTGGAGAGGAGGGCACAGACCAGGAGGGACTCGGCTGAGGGATGTGGGCCTTGTCCTTGGGACAAGAAGCGGCCGCAGTGGCTGCTGCGTCTTTGAAGTGGGAGAGACCTGCATTTCAGTGCTCTCTGGCCCAGTGGGAGGCTGGCTTTGAGGAGAACAGAATAGTCCCGGGGATGGAGAAAGAGGTGGATGTGAATGAGGCTGGGGGTGTGGATCCCAGGATGTGGTGGGGAGGCCCCCCTTGCCACACCCTGGAGCCAGAATTCCTTCCCTCAGCACCATCCCTGAAGCTTAGAGTGTTCCCTGACCCCACTAAACTCCTGATCATCACCCCCATCCTGACGGGCTCTTCCAAATGCCCACCCTCATGTACGCATGTGCCTACCTATGCTTGCCAGCAGAGCTGGAGTGCTCCTTGTGACATATGCACCGTTGGAGAAACCTTGCGTCTTCTGGCATATAAAATGCTTTAAAAAAAAATCCAGAAATGGCTTTCAACATGCTGAGAGCCGTCTATAACATAACAGGATGCCGGGGTGGGAGAAAACAGCGTTTCCTCAGATAGCTGTCTGTCGTGCTTTTCTGTGGTTTAAAAAATTTTGTGTTGGATTGTAAAATGCCTCTCCCACACCTCGTCCTCAGAAGCCCCTCCCCACTTGCCTACTGGAATCAGCACTTGTTAACGTCCCACGACCGAGAAGCATCTAGCTGAGATTGCCACTTGATGTGAGCAGATGTGTGTCACCATTGCTATAAACAGAAGGTACTGGAAGGTTGGACCAGAACATGCCATCATTAAAAATAATGTGCTGCCTGAATCCCAATGTGACTGCCACGTGGAGGAAGGCTCACACTCACTTTGTAAGGTTCAAGGGAGTGCAGAACAGGTCCCAACAGACAGAGGCTAAAGGGAGATGGGTTTCAACCCAGGAGAATTTTCTAACAACTTAACACAAAAACTCACAACGAGAGAACGTGCCGAACTGTGGAGCAGTGAACGCACTGTCACACGTGGCATCTGAGCAGAGACAGGATGTCTATCAAAAGTGCTGTAGGAAGGATTCGTTTGATTGTAGCAGGAAAGGCCGGAGCCCATCGCGAAGGAACACGAGAGGTGCCTTGAGTGGCAGGATGGCCTGGGCTCTGGACTGCCCAGAAAGACCGAAATCTCGTCCCCATTGTGCTCAACAAGGGTCTACTCGGTTCCGAGTTCTCCTGGGCCCATGTAGGCGCGGCTGATCTCAAACCCATGCCAGATTTATTTTCCCGTGCTGTTCCAGGAAGGGGAGGCAGTTTGGTTCATGGATCTGGGGTTTTCTGCTCATTTGTGGAGCTTCTAACGTGGTCCCCGATGGCAAGAGATGTACACTTCCGATGGATTTCTCTACACAGCCCAGTTTGGGAGAACAAATGCTGTGGGTCAGGCCAGGAGCAATAAATTCCCGGAAAATAACTCTTAGTGACTGAGGAAGAAAGCCATAAAACACTCTGGAGGCAGGGACAGGAGAAAACACTGGCAGCAGACAATGCATGGGGTTACTGCTAAACGCCTGGACGAAGCCCACGGGTCATTCATTCTCAGGCCATGTCACCGCTCCGTGAGCCTGTGCCCAATGCTCCCGGGTGACACGCTGGCCCCTTCCTCTTCTCCAGGGCTTTCCTCAACAAGTAGTTACCGAAGCCACCCTCGAGGTGGCAATTACTGTAGGCACTGGAGACAGCTGGGGACGAAACAGGCCCGAATCCCTGCCTATGAGCCACCCATATTCTCATCACCCCCTGGGTCCTGCCTGTTGGGAGCAGGGAAAGGAAGCCAACACTTGCTGTGCCCAGATGGCTCTGGGAGTTTTACAGACCCAGCTCCATGGATTTTCACAATAACCTTGAGAAGCACCCTCCTGTCGCAGCTGTAGGCTCCCTCAGTGTTACCGGCTACGTGAGTGGGTGCCAGACTGCTCTTTCTCCTGGAGCTGGAGAACGCGACCTCATGCCAGCCAGGCACATCTGTACAGTTTGGGCGCCTGTGATCCCTTTCACCCTCACTCTCTTCTCTCTCACTAAATGACAAGGGCCAGATGCTCCTGGGCTTCTGAAGCGACGACCCCAGACCCTCTTCATTAACTGGGTGCTGAGTGCTGTGTGCACAGAGCAGCCAACAGATGTTCCCCAAATGTTACAGGGTCACTGTCAACCCTCTTCATCCTCAGGCTCCTTCTACCCCCAAATCCCCAAGTTCAGAGCTCCCAGCTCAAGCCTGCCTCTGAGTCTCCAGCTTGGTGTTCCTCCTTGGTCTTCCTGGCTTTTGCATCTCAACTTGCCCCTAACCCTAACCCTAACCCTAACCCTAACCCTAACCCTTTCCTGGTGCTCAGCATCCGTGCAGCCCCACGGAGAATTGCCTTGTTACCTCCACCCTCCTGATGACCACCACTGGCCTTGCCCTCCAGGACTGACTTATCACCCCCTCCCAGGCCCTCACCCAGGTACATGTGGTTCCAGGACACAGAGATGCCACCGGCCCCAGGACACAGAGACAGTGACTCACCAAAGTTCTCTCCACCCCAGATGTCCATGTCCGTATCATATTTCCCCAAGTATTCGAACCAGGATTTGTCCATCACGAAGAGCCCTCCAGCGATGATCGGAGTCCTATGCATTTGGAAGGAAGGGAGGGGGTTATGGGAGAGAGACCACCGTCACATTCGTCTGCCCTGGCAGTGTGGAACTCAGTACTATTTTCTCCCCATTTCTCTTCCTCTTTACAAGGGCCAATGCATCATTACCTAAAACAAGAACACACTCTCGAGTTTTTCCTTTTAATGTTAAGTCTCCCCGCCTCATGGACAGGCTAATTTACTCATCAGGATGCCTTCTGTTGGGGAACTGGGGCCTGCTCAGAACACTGCTGTTCTGGGGATCCTCTGCCAGCCTCGCCACACAGGCTCTGTCTAGTGTGGCACTCTTGGGGGGGGGGGGCTTCCTCTATTGGGAGCCTGGGTAGTGGGTCACTGACCAGGCAGGAAAGGAGGACTGAGGCAGCACCTGTTAACAGCACATCCTGGGGCACCTGGGTGGCTCAGTTCGTTAAGCATCCAACTTCAGCTCAGGTCATGATCTCATGGTTCGTGAGTTCGAGTTTCGCCTTGGGCTCTGTGCTGACAGCTCAGAGCCTGGCACCTGCTTTGGATTCTGTGTCTCCCTCTCCCTCTGCCCCTTCCCTGCTCATAGTCTGTTTCTCTCTCTCTCAAAAATAAACAAACATTAAAAAAAACCCAAACCCCAAAAAACCCAGCACATCCACTTCTTGAGACTGGGTTCCACCCTTTTCTTCTCTCCTTACCCTGCTGTTAGGGGTTATATCACCTATATTGGGGTCTTAACCCCCACTACCTCAGAATATGACCTTATTTAAGGAGAGAGTCTCTATAGAAGTTGAAATGAGGACATTAGGGTGAACCCGAATTCCATGTGACTGGTGCCCTTATAAAAAGGAAACACGGAGCCAGAGAGACAGACGTGGACAGAGAGCACATAATGTGAAAAGATACGGAGAAGAGAGCTCTCTGAAAGCCAGAGAGAGGCTGGCATTGCCCTCAGAAGGAAACAACCCTGTCCACACCTTGATTTTGGACTTTAAGCCTCCAGACCTGCGAGGCAATACATTGCTGCCGATAAGCCACTCTGTGTGCGGTACTTTGCTGCAGGACCCCCAACGAACTAATACACCCTCATCTTCATCTTTTCCCTTGGGGTCCCACCCTACCTCCCCAGGTTCTGGTGCCTGAGAGAGAAGCCAGAGAAGCCACTGGGAAAGGAAAGGTTGCAGAGGAAGACAGGCAAGGACAGCAGAGTCCAACCAAATAACCCAGCAAGTATCGGGGTGTGTATCTATAAGGATCAGCAGCTGGGAGACGTGGGTAAGCCCTCAGGGACCTGGCCCCTCATGCAGTGCGTCCTGAGGGCCAAGGCAGTTTTTGCCCATGTTGGGTAATTGATGGAAGAAGTCCAGAAACCAGGTCTCTCAAAGCCACGCCCCCCCATCCCCCACCCCTGCGATTCCCTGAGAACTGGCCTAATCCTGGGAAACTCATTCTGGGAGCAGAGAGATTCCCACAAGAAGAGAGCCCACCCTAAGAACCCCACCACTGGGACAGAGAAGGTTAACAGAAAGAGGTGGCTGCACCACCCTCTTCGTCCTTGATGCGGTCCACTGCCACACCAGGTGCTGCCACTGGTGACTAGCCGAGAAGCTGATGTGTGCTGCATGGAGCTCCGTGTGGGAAGAAGGTTCTACAGTCCCTTTAGAAATAAAGGGTGGAGGACACCTGGGTGGCTCAGTTGGTGAAGCATCTGATCTCGGCTCAGGTCATGCTCTCAAGGTTCGTGGGGTCAAGCCCCTCATCGGGCTCTGCACTAATAGTGCAGAGCCTGCTTTGGATTGTCTCTCTCTCTCTCTCTCTGTCTCTTTGTCTCTGCCCTGCCCCAGCTCACATGTGTACTCTCTCTCAAAATAAATAAACACAAGAAACAAGGAAGGAAAGAAAGAAAGAGAGGGAGGGAAGGAAGGAAGGAAGGAAAAGAAAGAAAAGAAGGAAGAAAGGAGGGAGGGAAGGAAGGAAGGAAGAAAGAAAGAAATAAAAGGCATTAGCCAGCATGCCATCTGGCTCCAATCTCCCTCTTGGCATCACTCCAGATCATGATGACTGGAGGAGGTGGGGGGAGGGACCGGCAGGTAGGTGAGACAGAGGTCCCTGGTAGAGTTCTTCTAAACACACATGTCTCTCTGGAACGTCCCCATTTGGCTCTTCATAGCTCCTTGGTTCTTGATCTGACCTAAGTTCTTAAGTTAATTCAGTGCAAATGACCAAACGTTTACTATATGGCTGGTCCAGAGATTCAGAGATGCCCATGAAGAATGTGGGGCATCCCAAGTCACTGGCCAAAGGCACTGCTTCCCGGTGGCCTTGTCTGCCTTCTCCAAGCACTTCTTATCCTACTGATGCCCCCCCTGAAGCAGACAGGTGTCAGTTTGGAGATCCCCAACACGTCTGGGACGTGTGCACCAGTCTTAGGTAGGAAGTCCACACCACTCCCAATGCTGAACACAAAGCCCCCCGCCCCCCAATAGTGGACACCATGCTCTGTTCTACCCCCAGCCCCCTGACAGGCCCTGGACCCCAGGCAGCCATCTTGCCACCACCCGCTGTGAGTCACAGCAGGGGCCTGAAGAGAGAATGCCTGCAAAAGAACCTGGAGTTGATGCCACCATCTCATTCTCACACAGGACACAGCAGACGTGTTTTTGTTTGTTTGTATATATTTTATTTTGAGAGAGAGAGAGCAAGCAAGTTAGGGAGGGGCAGGGATAGAGGGAGACAGAGGATCAAAGCGAGCTCCACACTGATAGCACAGAGCCTGATGCAGGGCTCAAACTCACGAACTGTGAGATCGTGACCTGAGCTGAAGTCAGATGTCTAGCTGACTGAGCCACCCAGGTGCCCCCAGACGTGTTTGTTAATAAGCAGCAGTGACCAGGCCTCGAGATCAGCCTCCACTTACAGCACTGCTGACCTGACCTTTCCTGGGCTGAATCCTGCCTGGTGGCTCTGCTCTGCCCTAAGAGACCATCTCTGCCCTGGTCAGAGGCTCAACCAAGACCATCTGGGACTCTCCAATATTTCACGGGAGGTATAAGCACATGGCGCATGTGAGGGAAGGACGACACTGGCAGCTCCTCACACAGGCCCTACCAGGGCCCTGTCCCCTCAGGAGCAGTCTCCTTGAAGACAGAAACTCCTGATGTAAGGAGAGGGTGGGGCTGGCCTGGCAAGGGTTCTCTTGGTCCCTGCCCAATCCTGAGCATCTAACATGAAATGCCTCTTACACCATGCAGCAGTGGGTAGGACCGAGTGGGGAGGGATCTGCCCCTGCCCTGACTTACCTGATGGGCTCAGTGGGGTCCAGGCGCCGAGCCTTCTGCTCTGGGGAGAGCTGCTCCCATTGGAAGTGGAGGCTCCAGTCAAAGCCTGGAAGACAGCACCGAGTTGGTTGACTTGGGGTCTCACGGGTACCTGTAGAACTTGCACAACACGTCCCTTATCTGGAAGCTCACAAACACAGCCGGGGAAGCTGGTCCCAGGCTGATGGGCAAGAAGGCACCTGGATGGCCCTCTCACTGGTTCTCTTTCTCTACCTCCTACTGCCTCTCGGAGCCTCCTCTGTTGGGCCATCTTTGCCCTGGTCAGAGGCTCAATTAGGGGATATTAGGGGATAAAGGGCAGACGATAGAATCCGTTTCAACAGAGCCCAAGGGGACAGGATGGGTAGTTATGGGCATGGCCCTTGGCCAGCAGCATTGGGAAGGTGCCAGCAGGTTGTTTTCAGGGGCTGAATCAGCTCAAATCAGGTTTGGGGCACCAGCACTAGGCCCTGAACAGAACCTTGGTGGGCCTCAGAGAGCACATGGTGTCCAGCACTGAGGTACCAGCAAAAGTCAGGCCCCACCGACCTAGGGGGACCTTGCCTCCCTCCTGTTCTCAGGTCCCAGAGCAAGTCCACATCAGAGCCAGGGCTCCCAGGCTGGAATCCTCCACGTTCCCCTGGACGTTCCACTTGCGGTCTCAGCGGTAAAGCTGCACTGGAGTTACTGGCCTCACAGAACTCAGAACTGGACACAGACAGACCACTAGGAGGAGCGGCAAGTCCCCGCTGGGGAGCGGCGCTGGCCCTACTCACCGCCTCTGAGCTCCGCGGCAGACTCGATGTAGTTGAAGTTGTCCAGGCTGATAATGTCGATCACGGGGCACACCACCCGCGTGTAGTCCTGGAAGACAGCAGACTGCGGGCTCAGTCTGTGGGGCTGGGGAGCCAGGCTGGGAATCAGTGAGCCTGCTAGGGCCTCGCCCTGGTAATGCCAGGCTGGTTTTGTGGCCTTGAGTCAGCACTGGCATCCTCGGGTCTTAGTTTTCTCATCTATAAAATGGGGCACTGGGCGCTCTCTAGATCCAGTCCCTAAAATGCTAAGAGCCTTTCTCTGACTCCTGGGGTCCTTCTCAGCCACAGCCGACATCTGAGCATGGTGGGGACATGGCGGGGGCCGCTGGAGAGGGATGCACCCAGAGTAAGGGACAGGCAGGAAGAAGAAGGATCTACAAGTCCTTTGCCCTCAGTGGGCCCTCAGGAGGCAGAGGCCACAGCCAGCTGGGAAGGTGACCTCCACCTGCAGTCCCGTGTAACAAAGCCACACATCCATAGGAAGAGCATTTTGGAATTTCCAAATATTTTCATCCTAGGCCTACGTTTACAAATAGCATCTCCAGAGACTCCTGACGTCCGGTGTCACTTGGGACGTTCACAGATCGGTGTCTCCAGCCCTGACTTAGCCCCTTGCTTCCAGACTCAGTGTGCCATAGGCCACCTCCACGTGGACTCCTCGAGGGCTTTCAGGGCTGGCTTCACCATCTTCTCCCCAAACACGCTCCTTTCCCTCGGTTGTCTATTTCTGCTAACAGAACCATCGTGTAACCCTCTCTCTCCCCAGCACAAAGTAGGAAGCTTTGCCTCTGCCCATGGCCCGGATCAGTCCTGTCAATTCTAACTGAAACTGCTCTGCTGAGTGCCTCCCACCTCCCCTTCTCCCTCACGTCTGGCGACCCCCCCTTTCCACTCTCTTCCCTTTGGTGGCTGGTGAAGTTGTCAGTACAGTGTGGAAAATCTTACTTTGTGGCTCAATAGCTAAAAACCTGAACTGCCTGCAAGGCAGGGTTCAAACTCCTTAGCCCGGCATTCAGGACCATCAAAACTTGGCCTGTACCTCACTTTCTGGCTTCATTGTGTGCCACATCCCTCAGGCCACCCTGTCTAGAGGCATCAAAGTCATCCAGGACATGCTCTCAAAATATGCAATCCGGAGTCACCAGTTCCTGGAGGCTGTCAAAGTGCTGCCTATATTTTTAAAGTCTTTCCTGCTCTGTGTGAACACCCTGGACCTGGCTTGTAGGAGGGGACGCTGGGGGCAGTGGGAAGGAGATGTGAACACAGACATGGAGACTCCATGGCCAGACAGGGGTCAGGCAGCCCGGGAGAGCCGGCAGGTCCCCAGGCCAACCAGGCGAGACCCTGTCACCAAGACTCCGTGGCCACCACCACTGGCCAGCACAGGCAGGAACCTCTGCTTCTCCTGGTTGCCATTTAATTTCCTAGGTCCATCTCTGTCCCAGATGAGGCTGTCTCCTTATTTTAAGCTCAGACTCACTGGGTGTCTGCTTTTATTTTCACGGACTTCATCTAGCCCTCAGCGTCCACATGTGATTCATCCTGACAGTGACAAGGTCCCTTGGAAGCCACGTGGCCCACATGGAAAGAAATGCCTATTTCCAGAGCATCGCTCATTTCCAGTGCACCGCTTCTACCTCTGGGACGCACACAGATACTTCTTCCACAGTCGACGCAGCACCTGCCCAGCTGCCACCGCTCTCCAGGCACCACACGGGCCCTGTCACTGTGCAGCTCTGTGCGTGGATATGCACTGCAGGCACATGGATGGCCGTTCACACCAACACCTCCCGACAGACACAACCCCAAAGGCATTCTTGTGACTTGAATTCAGGCGTGTTTGTGGGAGTTCCAAGACTGAACTTCTTCTGTGAGTCTGACAAAGTCCTCATTTTGCCTTTGCTTGTTGAGCATTTGGGTCTCTGCAGCTTCACGAAGTCCTTAGCTAAATGCTGGTCCAGCAGAGGATTTATCTTGCCCAGAGATATGTGTGGCCCTTGCCCAGCTTCTGGGCGGTAACTCTTAAGCCCTCAGAACGCCCTGCCTACACAAGTGACTCTGTCTAGAGTCTGTCTGACTTGAGATATCTCAGACAGTCTATGCTAATAGTGTGCCTTATGATAAGGGCCTTGGGCTGTGTGGTGTCAACTCAACCTGACCTTTAGGGGCATGGAGACCATGGGGGGGGGGTCAGCCATATCTATGTGACTGACCCCCAACAAAAAGGCCAGATGCCAAGGTTTGGGTGGACTTCCTGTACTGAAATGCTCTGCACATGTCATACATCCCTGCTGGGAGAAGTAATGCCGTCTGGACAACCCCACTGGGGGAGGTGAGCTGGAAGCTTGTGCCTGGACCTCTCTACGCACCTTTCCCACTGCTGGGTTTAACCTGTTTCCATTTGTTACACTCAACAAATAACTGTGACTGTAACAGCCTTGCTAAGTTCCAAGTCCTTCTGGTGAATTATTGAACCTGAGGGTGGTCTGGGAACTCTCCCACTGCAATCCTGGTTTGTCAAATCTCTCCTCAATGTTGGGAAACTGAAAGGCAAAAGAAAATGCTGGTTGCTTGCCTGGGTCACAGCCTTTCCCAGAAGCCACCCAGGGGCTCTGCCTCCAGGGTGCATCAGCTCTAGTGCCCTGCCCTGTAAGTTCTGAGGGCTTCTGCCCTTCTATTATTCCTATTGCAGTTCATATGTGGTGGCTGCTTAGTGTCATGGGACCAGGTGGGTAATGAGGGAGGCTTGGGGCTAAGTGCTGTGTGAAGCCATGTCCTTACAAAGAGGCTGCAGGGGAATTCATAGGTGACCCTTATAGTCAGGACATAAACCTCTCTGAGTGACCCCAGTGGTCAGTAACTGCTCCACTTCCATAGCCCTCTGCTTTAGCCCACAGCCTGCTGGGCAGCAGGTGTTCCGTCAGCATTGACTGGAGGTCCTGCTGTCTGTTAACTCCCTCTGAGGAAACTATGTCAATGGCTGGTAGCAAATCAGATGGGTCAGTCGCAGCGGAGAAAAATGGAAGGACTTCCCGTGAAGAGACCCAGAGCTACCACAGGTGCCGGCGACCTGTGAGCTCCAGGAGGCTGGTCTTTACGGCTAGACCTCCAGGTCAGCTTAAGCAGGCAGCTGGAGGAATGGCTGGCAGACCCACGGACTGCACCCCGTCTCCTTCCCCTCCCCCCAAATCCATTGGCAGCAATGACAGAGGCTGAAGGCACCAGCCAATGGCCATCGATCACCTGAGCAGTACACCTCTCCTTCCTCCACACATTCATGCAACTAAAACTCCATTGTGAATGAGTACTCGGAAAACCAGAGAGATCAGCAGCTCATTTGGTGAACAAGCTTCACTAAGCACCGCTTACAGTCAGGAATGGTGGAAGGTACCAAGACGGATAAGGCTGCACAGTCTAGGGAAGGCGGGGAATGGGCACTGGAGGGTTATGAAGACAGGGCCTCTAGGGTAGGCTGGGGGAGAAGGAAGGGGTGACAGGAGACATGCGTTCTTATTCTGGCTCTGCCGTCTAGAATACATGTTGCCAGGGGTGCCTGGGTGGCTCAGTTGGTTAAGCGTTCGACTTTGGCTCAGGTCATGATCTCACCATTCGTGGGTTCGAGCCCCACGTCAGGCTCTGTGCTGACAGCTCAGAGCCTGGAGCTATCTTCAGATTCTGTGTCTCCTTCTCTCTCTGACCTTCCCCTGTTCACACGGTCTCTCTCTTTCTCTCAAAAAATAAAAAAAAAACAAACCAAAAAACATTAGAATATGTGTCGCCTTAAGCAAATCAGCACACACTAAGGAACTGTTTCTTCATTTACAAAGTAAAGACAAATTATTATTTGCAAAACCGTCTTGCCTTCCTAACAGGGCTTTTGGATGGAAGAAGAGAGGGAGGGGTGTGAAAGGCTTTGAAGCATATGTAAGCCATTATTTATATAAATTTACCAAATGCTACAGGGATTGAAATTTCTTAAAATCTTTCTTCCTACCGAAGAGATATGTAGATGAGGAATGGGGAGAAAGAGGCTTCTGTTAAAAAGAATTAAAACCAACCTGGGCTTGTTTCAAGTATCATCATGTAGCTGAAGGAAGGAGACGGGACACAAGAGAGTTCCTTGTGGAAAAGACCAGCTGAGGACGGCTTCTGACAGCCCAAACCCGGCCTCTCCCTTATCTCTTTCTATTTTTGAAAATCCCCAACTCCAATTACAGCTTAAAATTCCACTTCCACTCACAAGACCAAATCACGTTTTACTCTGAGATGAGACACAAGACAAAGACATGTGGAAACACAGGCTGACACACACCCACATCCCTGTCCTTGAGGGGATGTCTCTGTGGAATGTTCTAGCAATGAGAGTCATGGTCTGGTGAAAGCCTCTGCAGCCCAAGGAGGCTGGTGTGGCGCCCTGTGAGGGGCAAAGCCACACTACGGCCTCAGGTTTGTCTGACCAGTCAGTCCCCTGCTCCCAAAGCTTTAGGTCAGACAGTGGTGGGGATCAGGAGCGTGGATGGTAGGATGAGCTCTATTTGGGGCCAAGTTACTCCTACAGAGGAGCACTGGGTGGCAAGGAGCACTCACACACAGGAGGAGGAGATAAGGCTGACCAGGGATGCAGAAATGGGAGCATTTTTCAGAGAGGGCTTCTGTGATGGCGTCACAGGCACTGGGGTGGAAAGGGTTCATTAAAGTTGTCTGAGGAAAGCAAGGCCTCCTAACATATCCTGAAAAGCTACCTCAGCCTTGGCGGGGAGGGGTTGGGGTGGGTCCTGTAGGTCAAACACTGAATTGCCACATTATCCCACAATTCCACTCTTTGGTATCGCCCCAAAGAATTAGAAGTTGGCATTCAAACTTGCATACTAATGTTCAGAGCAGCACTATTCACAATAGTAAAAAGATGGAAACATCCCAAATGTCCATTAGCAGAGGAATGAATAAACAAAATGTGGTATTCAGGCAGTAATTTCTCTGACACTGGACATAGCAACTTTCTTCTAGATATGTCTCCCGAGGCAAGGAAAACAAAAGCAAAAATAAACTATTGGAAGGACATCAAAATAAAAAGCTTCTGCAGAGCAAAGGAAACAATCAACAGAACTAAAAGACAAGCTACTGAATGGGAGAAGATATTTGCAAATGACCTCCCTGATACAGGGCGAGGATTCAAAATATATAAAAAACTTTAAAACTCAACACCAAAAAAACCCAAAAAACCCAATCAAGTGAAAAATGGGCAGAGGACCTGGAGAGACAGTCTTCCAAAGAAGACAGACAGATGGTCAACAGACACATGAAAAGATGTTCAACTTTATCATCAGGGACATGCAAATCAAAACCACAATGAGATATCACCTCATACCTGTCAGAATGACTAGAATTCAAAACACACAAAACAACAATTGTTGGTGAGGATATGGAGCAATAGGAACCCTCAAGTACTATTGGTAGGAATGAAAACTGGTGCAGCCACTCTGGAAAAGAGAATGCAGGTTTCTCAAAAGGTTAAAAATAGAACTACCCTATGATCCAGTAATCACACTACTAGGTATTTACCCCCAAAATACATGAAAAACACCAATTTAAAGGGATACATGCACCCCAATTCTTATGGCAGCATTATATACAAAAGGCAAACTATGGAAGCAGCCCAAATGCCCATGGATTGAAGAATGGATAAAGAAGATGTGGCGTAGGGGCACCTGGATGGCTCAGTCGGTTAGGTGTCCGACTGTGGCTCAGGTCATGATCTTTCGGTTTGTGAGTTCGAGTCCCATGTCGGGCTGTGTGCTGACAGCTCAGAGGTTGGAGCCTGCTTCCGATTCTGTGTCTCCCTTTCTTTCTACCCCTGCCCTGCTCACACTTTGAGCAAAATAAATAAACATTAAAAAAAAAAGATGTGGTGTATATACAATGGAATATTACTCAGCCATAAAAAGAATGAAGTCTTGCCATTTGCAACCATGTGGATAGATCTAGAGTGTATTATGTTAAGCGAAATAAGCCAGTTAGAAAGAGACAAATATCATATAATTTCACTCATATGTGGAATTTAAGAAAAAAAACAAACAAACAAAGGGAAAAAAGATAGACAAACCAGGGAACAGACTCTTAACTACAGGGACCACACTGATGGTTACCAGAGGGGAGGTGAAGGGGGATGGGGAAATAGAAGAAGGGATTAAGACTACACTTATCATGATGAGCATTGAATAACATTCAGAATTGCCGAATCACTACATTGTACACCTCAAACTAACATAACACTGTGTGTTAACTACACTCAGATTAACATAAAAAACTTAATTGAAAAATGTGGTACACTGTGATGCTGGGATATAAGAAATATATACCTGGCTTTTGATCCTGGTTCATTGCACAGCAGTGTCTTTTTATTTTTTCTATTTTTATTTTTTTTGATGTTTATTTATGTTTGAGAGAGAGAGCAAGGGTGACCAAGACAGAGTGTGTGGGGGAGGGGCAGGGAGAGAAGGAGACACAGAATCAGAAGCGGGCTCCAGGCTGGAGGGAGGGGGTGTGTTTGTTACTCACAGTAATCCTCTTTCACCTAACCTGAGTTTATGCTAATGAGGTGACTGGTCCGCAGGGGAAACAACCACTTGATTGGAGGGTGGGTACTTTCAGCACCATCCCCACGCCCCCTCACCTCTGTGAAGGGTAGGATTTGGAAGGGCCTCCAGAGTGAGGCAAAACCCTGAAATTAAATGGTCATAACCTACTATTTCTCAATCGAGACCTCTTCGGCTGAATTTTGCCCGAAAGCGGGCGAGAGAGCATTTTCCTGAACAGCGCTGAGCGTCTGAGCCCTCCCAATCTCGGGGAAGGCGGTCACAGAATGGGTATTAAGCTCCGGGCCCACGTGTGAGAACTCTGCAAACCCACCGGACGTTCTCTCATCGGGACGGGCAAGGCTGGGAAGGGTTTCCCACTTCGTGGAGTGGTTCACATATCCCAGTTCTTTCAGCCTTGACCCTGTCATTTTGCACAGGGAAGATGGTGCGGAGGCCACATAAAGGGCTCTGGTGCAGGTGGTGCTAGCTAGGAAGTATCAGCCCAGGTCCGTAATTCCTCCAACACTGTGTCCTCCTCTGTAAAATGAGTATGTGAAAAATAACGGAC
This sequence comes from Suricata suricatta, assembly GCF_006229205.1. Taxonomy (NCBI): domain Eukaryota; kingdom Metazoa; phylum Chordata; class Mammalia; order Carnivora; family Herpestidae; genus Suricata; species Suricata suricatta. The sequence continues at coordinate 141,181,667 of NC_043703.1, read as the reverse complement.
CTCATACTTCACAGAGCAGGTGTGGGAGTCAGTAACTCAGGCAGAAAATGAAGGGCACCAATGCTAAGCACCGACCCTGGCACCTGCTGGTCACTTCTGTAGATCAGTATGGGGGCAGATGGACTTTGGCGAATATAAAACACCAATGGGAACATTAAAGTAAGTGTTTTTTTTACTTTCAAAAGGCATAACTGAGACATGGAGAGAGGAAGCATATACAATTCTGGAACAATTCAGGGGCAGACAGAGGCAAAGAATTAAGGTTTCCTGTCTGCATGCCTCGGCCTGTGGGGAAGGGTGATGCACGCTGGAGGAAAGACAGAAGCCTCAGGAATTGGGTGACAAGGCCCAGTAAATTCTGCTGCCTTCTTCTCACAGAAGGCACCCATCAGGGCTCCCTTTCTGGAACCTTCTATTGTTTGGGAGAAATAGTTCTGGGCCGTTCTCTCACCCAGGAAGCTGTATTTGTCAGGTATCAGCTGCTGTCAGCAGTCCCACCTGCAGGCCTGCTGTGGGTAACAGCGTGATACAAAGAACTGGTCCCCGACCTTGACCTGCTGTGTAACCTTGGGCAGGTCCTCAGTTTCTCCATCTCTAACAAGGGGACAGCAATCAGGACAAGGGGCCTGGGGGGCATATATGAAGTACTGGTTTGAGAGAGCCAAGAGGTGGGGGATGTGGAATCCTGACCCTCGATCGGCCTCACTCACCTCCTTGACTCTGTGCAGCAGGGGCTGGAGCCAGTCCCTGTTCACCTCACAGTGGCTGTCGAGGAAAGTCAGAGTGGTGCCCTGGGCAACATTAGCGCCCCGGATCCGGGACCGAACCAGACCTGCAGGGGGGACAAATGGGCAAGTGGATGCCCCCATCCTAACATCTTCCGGCAAGCTCATGGAGGAGCTGCGTGACACTCCCTGCACACTGAACATACACCCAGATGCACAACGGCCCCCGCCCCCCACAACTGCCCACACTCACACTCCAAGGTCCTGCCCAGCTACACAGACCTACCTTGCCGCTCTGTATTGCGTATGCATTTCACCTTGGGCAACTTGATGAGCTGACTACAGTCATCAGCTGTGAAGACAAAAGGTTACGTGAGGTGAGTGTCCTGGGGTGGAGGTGAACCTGAAGAGTAGGTAAGGCAGCCCGACCTACTGTCCCTGCCCCCAACCGCAGAGCCCTGTCCAGACCCCAAGTGTTTGTGGATTTTGGAAGAGGCTGACTGATCACTTGTATCAATATACAAATGTGGCCCAGCCCATGCAAAGTGGCCTCAGGGCGGGTATCTTTGGAGCAGGTCACACAGTAGCACATGTGTGCTTGCTGGCAAGCACTTCCCAACAGGAATTCTTAGATGGTCACCTGAAGGCTCTGCTCCTTTTCTACAGACCACTAAAAGCACAAGACAAGAGTCTTGCTCACTCTAGTGGGCTCTAGCAAAAGCTGCTGAGACCACACTATGGATGAGATGAACTGCAGAGTTCCTTTTTGATCGTGGACTTCTGATACCGGAGACCTTATCTGTTAAGTGGTCTGTCCAGTGTATCCCATCACACAGAGCCGGCTCACCTCTCTCTCTACCATGCAGGGGAATGTGCCGGGATGGGCAGGAGACCCCATCTTTGGCACCACTCCGGACCTGTCCTCTGGCTTGCCTGCCTGCCCCCTTGTTTTCCTGGTTCACCGAGCCTCTGAACTCCATCTTGAGACACCACCATGTTGGTTTTGCCACCCTTAGCCTCTCTGGCTCTGGACGCTCATGGAGGCTTTGTCTGGGCCAGGTACTATTCCAAGCACTTTGAGTGTATTAACACATTTACTTTATTTTATTTTTTCAATGTTTATTTATTTTTGAGACCGACAGAGAGAGAGAGAGAGAGAGCGCGCGAGCGAGCATGTGCAAGCTCACAAGCGGGGGAGGGGCAGAGAGAAAGGGAGACACAGAATATGTAGCAGGCCTCAGGCTCCAAGCTGTCAGCACAGAGCCAGATGCAGGGCTCAAATCCATGACCGTGAGATCATGACCTGAGCTGGAGTCCTATGCTTAGCTGACTGAGCCACCCAGGTGCCCTGTGTTAACACATTTAAATCCTTACGTAAGGCTTTAACTGTATAATTATAATGATCTCCATTTACCGTCAAGGAAACCGAAGCACCTGGTAGTGACTAATGTGCCTGAGGTAGGTTGCTGGTGACTGAGTAAGTGATAGGTCTAGGATCTGAAGTGGAGCGGCTGACTCCAGAGTCCGTGCTCTAACCACGGAGCTGCTCCGCTTCTGAGTGAAGCCAGCAGCATACCCTCCTCCGGCGCCAGGTACCGGGCAGGATGAGTTTCTCACCACCTCCAACTGCTTCCTCATTAGGGAAGGGAGATCAGCTCACCAAGTTTAAGTACTGAGAGTCGGATCTTCTTGCTCTGGACCTGGTGCACAACTCATGTAGGCATTACTTCCAGGGCTCTGAGGCTGTGTGGTGGGTGTGGGTGACAACCTTCCCGCAGCAGACCTTAGGATGCTAGTGGCTCCTAAGCCAGCTGCCAGCACCAGCACTCTGGTGGACAGATTCTACTCTCCTTGGACTTGGAGTTGTTCTCAGGGCCATGGCCTGCCTCCTCTGGTCTGTCACCAGGAAGAGATGGCTAGGGACGATGGCTCTCAGAGGAGGAGGCAGACCTACCAACTCTTGAAGTCTGAGGATGCTTCCCCAACTGCTATGCCCATCAAACTCAACACATGCACGTCTGAGGACACCTGCATGCTCTTCTGGGGGAAAGTGGATATGGAAAGGGGGCACCCAGGCTCTCTGACAAAACAGCTTGGAAACAGTGATGACTAATGGCTGGAGGGTTGGAGGGCGGTTGCTCACTGCATCATGGCCAGGTGACGAGATGCTCAGGTGACGGGATGCCCAGCATGGCGCCCCGCAGAGCCCACCCAGCCCTCCCGTAGGAATGAAAGGAGGAATGAAGCCTGTGCTCGGGCTAGCAGATCATCACAGATATGAGTCAGGAACCCCAAGCAATGGAAACTGCTAGGGTCAATCTTCTGAAGGTTTCCATGTCCAGGATAAGGGGGCAGTGATATACATGCGTGTGCACACCCCCATGCATGTGTATGCACACACACACACCTCAACCCAATCAAGGATCGACTAAATATACTGCGTAGGTCCTCAAAGACCCACAGCAGAGGACCCAAGAAATTGTTAAAATGTAAGCTTTATCTGCCTCTTGAGCCCCACATGGACACTAAGTCTTCCACATCTGCTACAAACCCAGGCTTCCCTCCAGCCCCAGAGAACCGAGGACTGGGAACAGACCTTGTGTCTCCGGACCAAGGGAACAAAGATACTCACGGTCATTGCTGAAGTCATCCACCAGTATGATTTCCTGGATCAGATTCATAGGAGTGCGGTTCAGTACGCTGTGAGGTGGAAGAGGGGGAAGGTAATTATGACTTCTATCAGCTAAATGTATGTATTAACCCGAGCTTTAAATAGACACCATTGCATTTGAGGAATGAAGACTGGGAGCAGCCGAAGGGCGGGTGCAGTCACACCGCTCACCTGGGTGCCCCTGGAATCTAGCCCCGCTTTCTCCTAGTGAACACCACTGCACCCACCCAGCACCGAGACAGAAGCCCAGGAATCTTCACCAGTGATACCCTGAAACCCCACATCAAGTCAGTGGCCAAGACTTGCTTGTTGCACTAGGAAAGGTCACTCAAGCCACTTCTACCTCTTACACTTCTGTCCTGGTTCCACCTCTTTTGCTGGATTTTTTGCAGCAGCTGTGACCTGCCTGGGTTGTTCTCTGGGGGCCTCCAGAGTGAGCTTTCTGAAGCCTGGAGCTGACGTCTCATTGTGTGACTTTCCTCAACAGTGCAAACAAGTAAGGTGACAAGACCTTCACAGTGGCTCCCTACTGTCTACACACAAACCCTTGGCATGCTCTTCACCATCTGGAGACGGACCCCATTTCCAGCCTCCTCTTGCCTAGGGGCCTTATCTGGTGGCATCCTGCTCATTCATAACCGAGAGCCTGGTCTACCATGCTGCCATGGCCTGAAATGCCCCTCCTCTGTCATAAGGACCTGCTCAGTGCACTTTCTACCCTAAGAGCTTTCCAGCAACTCAGTGAGAACTGATGGCTTCTGCTTCCTGTGGCTTTCATCGGGCCTGACTCTGAGGGTTAGTTTTGCTGCCTCCACTGTGCGCCCCCCCCCTCCCCCCGGGTAGAAAGGTCAAGTCCAGCCCAGGGGATCAGGGTCATTGTCAATACTGTGTTGCCAGAGGCCAGCTCAGAGCCATGGCCTGTCATTCCCTCCAGGAATGTGTATTGCACACCTACTATGTGCTCTCAGCTCCGGCTATATGAGGAACAAAGGGAACAGGAATGTCAGCTCTGCCTGCTGGGCACTCATAGTCCAGGAGCTATTTACTACAAGCTGTGTGATCTTGGGCAAGTTACACTACTGCTCTGTGTAGTAAGTGGCCCCATCTGTAAAATGGGGATAAGAACAGTAGTACCTACTTCACAGGGCCATTGGGAGAATTTGAGAGAAAATGTTTCTAGAGCATTTAGCACATAGTCTGGCTCGGAGTAGCTACTGCTACTATTTTTGTATGGCAGAAACACGTCTGGGACTGACTGCGTGTGCTGGCTTGGGCTGTGGATGTGCACTCGCAGGCCCCCTCGGGGTCTCAGGCTGCATTCCACTTCTGGACACCCCAAACCACAGGGTTCCTCAGACACCCTCAAGGGCCACACCACTCACTGTGGGATGCCCGTGGCCCGGTGTGTGTTGGTGAGGGCGTTCAGACGCTGCTGGTGGAGGTGCTGGGTGAGTCCCTCCCCTCAGGAGGGCCAATCTGAGCCCAGTTTCTGTTGAGCTGCCCTGTCTAAGCAGGGCGCAGAGACTCTCCAGGAGGCAAACTTTACCTGGAGCTACTTTTATTTATGTAGCCTTAATTCTCACCATGGCAACTAGTGTAAGGAGAGAGGAACCCTGACTCCCAGCCCTGAGCTGGCTGTAGTGGGGGGGGGGGACAGGGAGGGGCGGGAGGAGACCCTTACCACACTGGATCAACTGATAGTCCCAAGGAAAACACACACCAACCCACCGACCAGTCTCCTGATCCGACAGGGAAGGGGGTAGGGAGGCAGAAAGAGAGGGAAAACCTGCTTGAAGAATACCCTCTAATGAGGTTTGATTAAGGCTGCAGCTTCTGCATGTGATTCCCCCCAAATCCCTGCCGGCTCTTTGAAATTCAAGAGTTCTCTTCTGTGAACATCAAAAGGTAAATCGCGTGCAGCTCTGTGCTGGTTGAACTGAGAGATGATTAGCGAATAAAAAATGTCCAGGGTTTAAAAAAGAAAAAAAAAACACAGAAATCGTCAGCAGTAAGTGCTAATTAGACCATTTCCTGGTAACACCTGGCTTGTTTTTGCTCCTCTAATCAGAGCAATTGGAGTGACAGCAGGGGCTCCGTGCAAGTGGCCCTGGATCCGGAGAGCGGGAGATGGCAGGTGCTCTGGGCTCCTGGAGCTGCTGGTGGAGAAAGGTCAAGTCTAGCCCAGGGGCTCGGCCTGACCCAGATGTTCCCCCCAGGGCCCTTCTTTCTGCACCACTGCTGCCACTCCCACCACCCAGACCCTGGGTGCTCCATCCCTCCCCAGCTTTGCCCTCCCCAGTTCGTCCACCAGGATGCTTCACCAGCCTCTCTGCCACCAAGCCAACTCTCCACCTTAGGATAAGCCTCTCCCCCCACTACGGCTGGTTCCTGCGCTCTCTGCACAGCCTTAGAATGGGAGTGAGTGCTCACCTCCCCACATACCCAGATCACACTCTGCCTGGGAATTATTCTAGAATCAGTCTCCTACACATGGCTCACTTCTCTGCCAGAGGCCAGTAGGCAGACAGCAACTACCTACACCTTCCACTTTTTGCCTGCGGTGCCCTGACAGCGAGGGGGGTGGGGGTGAGCCAGGGAGCAGCCTGGGAGGTGGCAGGCAGGGCGGGGTGAGCGGCCTGGGAGGCCCAGGCGGCCTCTAGCCTCTCCTGGCTGTGCAATCCTGAACAAGACGCCGGACCGCTCGGAGCCTTCGTCTCATCTGTAATTACATTTTCCTTGTAAAGGCAGGCGATATTAATACTTGACCTACTTCACAGGCTTTTGTGCCTTATGAAATGAGGAAATGTATTTGAAATTGCTTTGTGAACTCCACAGTGCTGTGTGCAGGCAGGGTTTCTCAAATGCTCCATAAATACCAGTGCAATGAAGACTTGAGGCGGGCTGACAGTTGAGTTTAGACCTTTTGGAATCCAGCTGACTTGAGTTCAAGTACTATAGCTATGTATCCACCATTCACTGGCTTGAGAGCTTCCGTAGCTCAACTTCAGCACCACAACTTCCTCAGCTGCATGAAAGGTGCTTAGCACGGAGGGTGGCCCAGTGGCTGCTTTCAGAATCCAGGTTGTTGATCGTGATGATGATACTGGTTCTCAAAGTGTGAGCTAGGGCAAGCAGCACCTGCGTCCCCTGGGGACTTGTTAGAAATACAAATGCTTGGGCCCCACTCTAGACTCACTGAGTTAGAATACCCTGGGATAGGACCCTCTGGGGGATCCTGATGCCTGCTCAAGTTTGAGAGCCACTGCATATCAACGCTGCTTCCTCCCTGGGCTGGAGGGCATCATGACCCCTGTCACTGTCAGTTGTGCAGGATCCTTCTGTACCAGGCACTGCCTCAACCCCCTCACTCTCCTTTACACTCATGTGAGGCAGTTATTACCAGTAACTCTTGTTTTGCAGAAAAGGAAACTAAGGCAGAGATGTACAGGACTTGCCCAGGGCCACACAGTTGGTATGAGCACAGCAAGCAAATCTGGCCCTGAGTCCCTTTTCTTAGCCACCTTGACCTAAGAAATTGTTCCTCTAAGTTCAGAATTTTACAAAAAAGCAACAGTAAGGAGATTCAGGCTATAAAGAGATCAATGCCCCAGAGCCACCACAGGAGATGTGGGTTGAAGGACACCCCAAAAGGAAAGGGGTGGCCCTGAGATTCACATACACACAGGGACCCACTTCAATACCAGATAAAGATAAACCATTCCTTGGGGCTTGTTTTCTGTCCCCTTCACTGATCTGGGTTGTGACTTTCCCATTACCCACCCGCATCATGCCTCTGTCTAGTTCTGAGTGCCTTCATGTAGACCCTCCCAGCCCCCAGCCCCACAGCTAACTCAGAAACTCAGGGGGCCAGACAGCGAGGGCAGGGATGGGCAGAGGGGCGAAGGCTTCGTCAAGTGCTGGGTGGGGGAAGGAAGGGGAGAGGAGGGTACATTCAGTCCTCCCCTTGAGCATCTTTCCCTTTGAGAGCCTGGCAGCAAGGCCATCAGAATTCTGGAACATTAAAGATGAAAGATACCTCAGAGAAGGTCCTTTCATTGATGACAAAGTGAGACAGGAAGAGCTCCTCATTCGGTCCTGTCTCAGTGGCTAGTGATTTATTGGTGCATGAGGTTAGGGATTGGAAGGAAGGAAGAAAATCCCAAGGCAAATAATACCTGGGCATGGAAACTTCTAGAAGTAATCTTCCTTGCTTCCACCCCTAAAATTCACTCCTGCCCTGCTTATGATGTAAAAGCCTGTCTGTTCACACAAAGTTCTACCCTCCTTCGGCTGTTTTCATATATCACACTTGGGTGTTATATCAGAAGTCCCTCAGAGGCAGGAAATAGGTCCATGGGCTCTCCTGGCAAAGTGCCCAGGGACTCGGTGTGTGGTCTGGCACTTCACAGGTGCTGATGGGCCCCAAGCCTCCTTTCAGAGCACAGGACACCAGGGCCTTGGGGACAGCGCTCATCAGGCTGGTGGACAGAGGCACTGGGCTGCACCCTTGGGTGCCCCCCAACTTCCCTTCCTGGAAGCCAGAAACCTGAGTCTTGGCCCCTGTGCTTCCCAGCGCCGTGGCCTTGGGCCACCATTCACCTCATGCACCCCTGACTTCAAAGGTTCCAGTTCTGGATGGGACTCCAACTGGACTGAGGCATAATGTGTTCTGGAGACCATAAAGCCCAACACACATTTAAAATATTAATGATATTATTATAAAGTATCATTATTACTATTATGAAGGAGCAGCAAGAAAAGAAGAAAAACCATGCCGTAGAGCTGAAAGGGATGAGTCTATAGGCAGTACCTCAAGTGACCTGGAGAATATAAACACGGTGTTAGGGAAGTCTGGGCGGCCTGGGAGTCCCACAAGACATTATAACACCCCCAAATGTCCCAGGTGAGGTCTTCTTGTGGGAAATGTGACAAAACTCGAAACATGAGGGATATTTTCATCCCCATCCTTATGGCTGTGGTCAGTGACCTGTGCAAGTCACACAGCCAGGACGCAGGAGGGGAAGGACTTGACCCCAAGTATGTCACAGCCTCTTTTCTTTTGCGAGCTCACTCGCTGTGCAGATATGGAGATCGCTAACGTTGCTCAAGCCCCTATTCTAGGCCCGCCACAGTTCTCAGTTGCTTGTCTGATGGAACCCAAAGCAACACTATGAGGTAGCCATGGTTATCATTCCCATTTTCTTGATCAGGTAACTAAGCCACAGGGAGCTTAGGTAAGAGATGAATAAGATGTCGTCCTTGTCCTGAAGGAGTTCATTGAAGGTCACACCTGGGAAAAAGTGCTAGAGTAGGGATGTGTATGTAGTAAGAAGCTCAGAGGAAGGCTCTAAAGGTGTGTGTGTGTGTGTGTGTGTGTGTGTGTGTGTGTGTGTGTGTGTGTGTGTTAAAGGGGTGGAGGTGCATGGTGTCAGATGATGGCTCCTAGAAAGAAGAAGAGAGGCCAGCTTGGAAGGTGAGGACTCTTTATGGTCCTACTGTCCTCATGGAAACATCTGGCAGACATGTCCAGACATGACCTTGTGGAACAACCACCATGAGTGGTGGGAAAGGCAGAGGCTGCCCTAAGTTTGTTCTAGAAACCCTGCCTACCACCAAGCTGACCATGGTGGCAGTGGGGCTGTGGTCTGGCATTTTCAAAGTAGTCACCTTGGCTCCATCGTGTCCCTGCTCAGCCTGCAGAGCCCAGAAACAGCGTTCTCCCTTCACCAATAAAGACCCAGGTAAATCGAATCACCCCATACCCGTTCATCTTCCATATGCCTGCATTGGTTTACAAATCGGAAAGGTACTTTGTTAGTTGACTGCAAAACTCACAGTGACTCCTGCCAGGGACCTGGAACGTTTCCTTGTTAAGAACTGATGCCTGGTTGGGAAATCAAACGCGAATCTGGGGGCTTGTAAGGCGAACACAGAAGCCAGGGCAGACGGGGCAAGCAGCTGGCAGCAGGAAGCAGCCAGCTGATTGCCAAGGACATCTGGGCAGCAGATAGAGCCGCCCCTGTGGACAGCGGGAGACAACATATATTTGGGCATGTCCCTCCCTGCGTTTCTATGGGATGCACTGACCCCGCACAGCAGACATTCATCGTAAGTGACAGGTGGCACTGAGGACTTGGTGCCTGTACCAGGGTAAGCCTGTTGCTGACTGCCTCCTATCACCTGGAGCTTCCCTACCTGCCCACAGCCAGGCACAGGAAGGTGTGGCTTAGTGATGGAAACAACAGATTTCATCATGTTTGGTTGTCCTATCCTTGGCCCTCCTTCTCTGTGGGATCAGGTGACCATGTGGTGTGCTACCAGATAGGGTTGGCTCAAACTGGCCACATGTCCCAGGGGCCTGGAGGTATTGCAGGCACTTTATCTCTGGGCCAACCTGAACGTCTCTACCAGGGATGCTGAACACAACCACCATCTACAGCCTTGCCTATAGAGGCTGCTGAGAAGAACTGAGGTCAGAGTACAACCTGAGCAACAGCAGAAGCTGACTTAGTACTTCCAAGTCTCAGTTTCCCTAGCTGGAGAGTGGGTATAGCCTTGGCCTCCCACCTCCCCAGTTGAGAACATGAGCCGAGGCACGTCTGCACATGAAGGGACCTCGTTATCGATGGCTACATTATCACCTTCTAAGATGCCAGTGCTGCTGGAGACTTGAAAGTGGAAGGGGGGCCGGATGGTGTTGCGGGGAGGGTGGCCATGGGGAGAGGGTTCCAGAGTTGCAGAAGGGACATGGCATGGGGAAAGGGGGTCAAAACAACCAGGGCCAAGTCTCCAGGCCCCCATCTATGTCCTAAGCACAGCTCGGCTGGGACTTGCTGTGGACTCTCGTATGTCAAAAATTCATGCAGGCCATAGGCCAAAGTAAAGATGCATCTGTTAGGGCAAGAGCAGGGCCCAGACTAGGAGCTGAGGATGGGTGGAGAGGCGGAGTGGGGTTGGGGCTGGAACAGAAGATAGACGGCTGGGAAAGCAAATATTAGCACTGCTTTCATGCTGTTCTGACTTGCACCATGGCTCCTGGCTATAGGGAGGCTGTGGAGAGGCAGGTACTGGGCTGGGACAGGCAGTGCCTGGCCGACCCAGGTTCTAATCCCAGTCTGATGCTGGCGCGGGATATTTACTTGGCGTCGCAGGGCCTTGGCTCCCCTGTCAGCTGTGGAAGTTAGAACGCATATTCCAGAGACAGTCTAGCAGGATGGTCAAGGGCGAGAGCTTCAGGTTCTCAGTGGCTGCCAGGGACCTCCAAGTTATCAACCACCTGGGGCTTCTGTCTATCCCCCTATAAATTGGGGTCAGAGTGCCCCCATAGGAGGGTGAAGAGTGACAGAATGGATGCATGACCTGTATCAGACAGCGTCTGCATGAAGTGAGACCTGCCTGACCTTCCTATCACAGGGCCAGTGTGCCAGGGAGCAGACGTTCTCTTCCCAGGGGCTGGGCCTGGCTGGGCCGACGGATGCGGGAGGCTGTCTTACCTGCGGATGGTTCTGAGCAGGGTGGAGCGGGCTTCATTGTGGAAGGTGATGATGATGCTGGTCGGGGGTAGGTCCGTGCAGTACACCAGCAGGGTGCATCTGGGGAAGGAAAGACAGGAGCACCAGTAAGACCTTTGGGGGCAAAGCAGATTTAAAGGGCTGGAACCAAGGGTCCAGGTGACTGGTGGTCATTGGTGTGGACAAATGGCTGGCATCTAGGAGGACTGACTTGGCTGCACACAGTGCAGATTAAGACCCCAGGGCAGGAAGAGTTCCCAGAATGACTGAAGCTCAATTTCCTACCACCCCAGGGGAACTTGGCCTGGCATCCGAATTACGTTAATGTACAGAACATGAATGCGGGATTTCTCACATGCCCGACTTCAAGCACGGAGGTTCCTGGTAGCCACACAAAGCCACCCCAAGTCCTGGGCTCCGCTCCCTAGTCTGCGTCCATCCCAGTCAGCAGAGCCCCCTCCGTGTCCTGGGCCAGCAATTCAGTTGACTGCACCATGCTGACCCCTGACCTCCTGCCACACACACACACACACACACACACACACACACACACACACACACACGGAAATCTGGCATGTTTAACAAGGTACAGCCCTAAAACCCTGGCATAGAGACAATAAAACCCCATCTTAAAAAAGCACTCATTTCCACATGTCCAGGATCATTTCGTATGACAATTACATCTAGGGTAATTTCAATTTAATACCTCGCTGCAAGTGAAAATTGTAGCCCGCAGCCCGAAAATTACTATAATAATGAAAATAAACCCGCAAAGTGATGCCGGTGCCACCAGGGACTATCCCTGGGTAAGTGCTTCCTCCAGTTTGTCGCTCTTTCGGGGGCTGTCCAATTACGGGGAGTGGTATTAAACGAGGAAGTAAATAACAGACGTTTGGTGAGTCAAACACTTCTCTTCATTTTCCCATTTCGTCCCAGGCTCAGGGCTTTGCCTTTAGGGTCCAGAGATCCAAGGATGGACTTCCAGGGGACTGTGAGCTCCCTGAAATTGTTTGCAAAGTTGGGTATGCAAATATGTGGGTTTGCTGTAGTTTTCACTAGATTCTCAAAGAAGTCTGTGGCCTAAGACACTTAACCTCAGTCCTACAGCAATGAGCCTCATGCCCTTCGGGCTCCCTGATACTTGAACACTTTCCTCCAAGAGCAAACCCTGAATAGAACAGAGAAGGCTGGGCTCTTGTGCTCAGGGCCTGAGCAGAGCTGGGTTTGGGTCACCCACCAGGAGCCAAGAACAGGGAAAAGAAGGCTCCAGGGGAAGGGACAATGAAAAGGTAAGTCGTGACCTTTAGGCCTTCCATGCGGCCCCCAGGGAGACAACCCCTCACCACATCATGCCAGCTCCACCTACTAAGAAAACCCTCTGGAATTCACCCCTTCTCTGTCATCCCTGTGGGCCCGGCTCCGAGACTCCTCCAGCCTCTGTCCCTGCCAGTCATGTCCGGTGTGTCACACAGCTCTGCCCAGGCCTTCCTCTGGCTTGAAGCCTGCTTGCTCCTGATGCAGGAAGTCCAAGCTCCCAACACAGCCCTCAAGACCTTCCACATTTGCAGCTCCATATGTTGCCAGTACTTTCCACCGCCTCTCACCCTACAACTTCAGCATGGAACACTGTCCTTCCTCCTTTCTCCATCTAATGAGCTCCTACACATCCTTCAAGACCCTGAGCAATTGTCCCTTCTACTGTGAAGGTGTTCTGCAGTCCCCCAGATAGATAATGACCTGTCCTTTGTGTATGTCTCTCACTTCTAGAATTTCCTTATGGGTCTGTCTCTCCCACTTGGCTATGAGTTCCCCTAGGGAAGGACCCTTGTCTATCTCCATGGCCCCAGAATAAGAGTTAAGTGAACCAGATGCCCATTCACGGGGAAACGGAGAAAGAAATTCAGGAAATGCATTTCTAGGTCAGCTGATGACTTAACCTTTGATGTATTTCAAAGGTCTGGCAGCCAGACCTCCCAGTCCCAGAGGACTGTGGGTCCTTGTGCCTTGTGTAGTATTGCCCCTCACTGAATCAGGGCTAGCTCCTATGACCAGCAGAATATGAGAGGCAGTGGGTGACTTCCAAGACTAAATTGCAAAAGCACTGAGGCTCTGCCTTGGCCCCCTGGAGGGAGGCCGGTCGCTGAGGACATTCAGGCAACTCAGTGGACAGATGCCACATGCAGAGGAACTGAGGCCTCTTGCCCACAGCTGGTACCAACTCGCCAGCCATGGGAATGAGCACCCTGGAAGTGAGTCCGCCAACTCCAGTCCAGCCTACAGACAACAGAGACTGCAGCAGTGCCGAGCCAGAACCACCCAGCAGGATGCTCCCAGTTTCTGGTCCACAAAGACTCTGAAGGAAAGCCATGATTCCCGTTGTTTTTAGGCTGCTAAGTTGTGGGGGTGATTGATTTATGCATTTGTTAGCTATCATGAAAGGGGAAAGAAAATGCCTCGACATGGTCTGCCTGTGAGATGGGGCCTCGAAGTGGCCTATGTTTGGATACAGACCTGAGTTTAAATTGAAAGCCATGAGGAAGGAAGAGAGCAGGTGGCTAGTGGAGGGGGACACGGTGGGGCCCTCAGCTGCTGTGCGGCAGGGTCCGTGAGGATGGAGATCCTCAGGTAGACGGGGAGGTGGCAGTGAGCATGGTTAGCACCAGAAGGAATGAGGTGGATGTCAGGGAGCAGCAGAATAACCATTTGTCTTTCACAGGAAGGTAATAAAGCTGAGAGCTTCGCAGGACCACCTTGTCTTCGTCACAGATAGGAGAGAAAAAGAGAGACCGAACTGAGGGACTCAGAAGGCCACCACTGCCAGGGCTGTGCCAAGGGTCAGGTGCTAGGCACTGCCCTTCTGCAGCCTGGGAGGCAAGGGGGTCCCAAACCCTAGCTATTGTGATGTAAGTTATTTAAGGACAACTTGGTGCGGGAGGGTGGTAGTGGGAACAGTTGCTCAGAGAGCTCTTGGGGACAGAGACCATTTCTCCTGCCTTGGCGACATCCAGCCAGGAGGCAGGCTTCTTCCTGTATGATGGCCCAGCCATATGTGCACACACAGTGTTGGGAGGTCAGAGACAGGCGTCACTCTCCCCGGGTGGTGAAGTCTTCATGGAGCTGGAGGATGAGGTAGGAATGGACTGAGGGACACGGGGTATGATGTCCCAGTCCCAGCATGATTCTGGACCCGCAGGCTGAATTCGGGTCATAGAATACTGGCCTGGGGGGTCACATGCCATTGACCAGCTGTGGGACTGCGGGCAAACCACTTCCTCTCCAGTCTGCTGTCTACTCATCTGTAAGACAGGTTGGACCCAAGGTTCTCCAGCTGAAGGTCCCCGCAGCATCAGTAACCAGAAGCTGTGATTGTCGCTGACAATGAAAAAGCCATGGTTAACTTGAAAGACTGTCACAAAGACCATTTTGCAGCTTAGGCTTAACTGCATTGCTGGACCTTGAATTTACTGTTCTGAGCTGTTTCTTCATCTGGAAAGTGGAGACAACAATTTTGAACTTGTAGATCTTCCCTCCTCCCTAGATTATCACTATGTTGTTAGGTACTAGTCCATGCTTGACAAAACAGTACTATCATTATTTTCAACATCACGTTCAAATGTGCAGACTGCTCCTCCCACTGAGTGTTTCTGTCCCGTCCAACAGAAGGCGAGGGGCACTGGGAGGCAAGAGGGGGGTGAGAGAGCAGGAACATAGCATCAAGGTTAGAGATAGGAACCTGGGCTGTGATGTCAATGTGAATCCTGAACCTGCCGAAAACTGGCTGTGTGCCCTTGGGAGCATCATTTTCCTTTTCAGAGCCTCAATGTATCACCTCTAAAATGCAGACAAATACCCCCCTTGCAGGCTTGTTGTGAGGACCACAGGCTGCAGGCAAAGCACCAGGTGTCTAAGAGATGCTGAGGAAATGGCAGCTAGAATTATCATGACTTCAGTGGCTGACCCAGCCTCCACGTACTGTTCTGTGCTTACAGACTATAATCATGAACTCATGGTTCAGAAAAGGAAGGGGCCTTGGAGATGGGCCAGTTAACCTCTTAAACTGGGCAGAACTTGGTGGTGAGAGGTATTGGTGGGAGCCTGGGCCTGTGTGCTCTTGGACCTCACTCCCCTCCAGCCTCCTGTGCCTGCGGGACAAAGGGGCTCTTCCCTAGATGGGGCAGGAATCCAGCTCCAGCATTCACAACCCAGGGAGGACAGACAGCAGGCCAGAATCTCACACCTCGATGGCGCGGGCAACCTGGCTCAGGGGACTTCAAGGCATCTTCCTTCTGCCCCTGGTCACAGCACATCCACTGACCCTCACAACAGCATCTGAGAACCTTCCCTTCACAGAAGAGGAAAACCGGGTCTCAGACTCTCTCTCAAGTCCACACACCCGGTGAGTGACTCAGAAGAGCTGAACCCAGGTGTGGCTTTTAACTGCGATTTGTCCCTAGTGTCCCACAGTGCTGTTTAGGGGCAAGCACTAGGCACCACAGCAATAAGGCAGAGAGGCGGAGAAAAATCCTTCACACTGGACGCTGTGCGGAGAGTCAGCTCAGACGGTGGGCTCTCTGGGAGAGGGATCTAAAAGATGAATCAAACAGCAAGATCTATTAGGGACACCAGAGGAATGTCAAAAGCTGCAACGCTAAGATCTGGTACTCGCAGACAGACAGAAAGCATATTTATAATTTATTAAAGATTAAGGGGTTTTACCGGAGAGAAGAGCAAGTGAGCAGGAAAGATGGGTGTGGGTGCAGAGCCAGGAGCAAGGGCGGACCGGGTTGTGTGAAGTGACTGATGCCCAGACCGCCGCCCGGCCGGCAGTCCTGGTGGCCCCAGCACCTCCGGAATGACACAGGCTCCACCGAGCTCATTTCCCACAAGTAGTTTGTTCTGTTCTGTTCCTCTCTTTTCTTTCTTTCTGAAAAATTCAACTGAGATTCTTGATTTCCCCAAGTTCAGGTGTGTCTCAAACTGTTTCCCGAATCATCAACTTCTTGAGTGTTCAGGGCCACTTACAGGCTGAGGACACTTCCAGAATGGCTCTGAGATGCGAACCCCAGGGCACAGGTAGGAACTTCTCCCTCTTCTATCTCTTTCCATCACCTATCGCTGCTCCCCTGTCCAGCCTCCCCTCCCCACCCCTGTACCCCAACAGGTGTCAATGTAGATAAGCCAGAAACATATTAAGTGATGGTCAGTTACCCAGAAATGTAATGTTGTGCACATGCCTTTTATTTTGTTGCACAAACTCCTGACACTGACAGCTGCTGGTAAGTGGTGTGAGGATAGCATTGTCATCCCCATATCATAAGTGGGCAGCAGAGGCTCCTGGTGGGTCCTAAGTGTGCCTGCTAAGGCTGGGGCCAGGTCCTCCGTAACATACATCTTCCTCCTACAGTGTGCCATCCTTATGGAAGAACAGACGTGGTCATAAATTACAAACATTTGGGGTTTTATTCTGGAGTGTCAAAACAGGAGAGAGTGATGGAGAGGCAGACCCAGGAACTCTGAGGCAGAGGAGAGCCTAAGCATTATTACCAAAACGTTGATGGAAAGGAAAATCCACTGGACTCCCTGCAACTGGCAATGTCACCAAGTATGAGAAGAAAGACTCTTGAAGGGGGTCTGGTGTCCCAAAGGGGAGACTGAGGACAGTTAGGGAAAGAGGAAAGGTCACGCAAATATGTGGCATGATGTAATGGAGATCAAAGAGGTCTGTGGCCGGGGGGACACCCAGGTGTGTCATTTGCTTGGGAGCTTGGAACCTCACTTCTCTAAGCCTTAGCTCCTGGTTTATATATTCACCTCAGGGAATGTTTTTAGGCTACTATGTAATGACCCCTACTGCCAGGTATGTAGTGAGCACCTTGCATAGTTAATGTCACCAAAACCCTATGAGGGGCCACTGCTTAACAGACCCACTGATGAAGAGGCAGAGGGAGGTTGAGTAAGTCGCTGCAACCAGTGTGGAGATCTGAACCCAGGCCTGCCGGACGTCCTTGTCACCATGCCACAATCATCACCACGCCACAACATCTCCTGGCCAGTACTGTTCCAAGCACGAGGGTATCTATGAGATTCCAGCTCCTGCTCAGCTCCCACCTGTGCCCTGTGTGGACCCATGTGACCTCCCCCACCCCCAGGTCACCAACACAAGAAGCAGGTGCAACTGAGCTGGGATGTAGCAGTTGCAGTGACCTGCCCAGAGAAGAGGGACAGGCTGCTGCTCCTGGCCAACTACTGGCTGGGCCACCACCGGGGCATCCAGAAACATGCTCCCACTTACTGCCAAGATGGAGCCAGTTAGGGTGTGATCTCCATGAGGCTCCGGGAGGGGCAATTCATGAACACCTGTTCCTAAACAGAAAGCTATGCCCATCCCTCTGATTCCTTCAGACCCACACATAGTGCAGAGGTCAGACTGAGGCAGAGCAGTGGAATGGGCTGTCTCTCAGTGTGTTCCATTTCCTGAACTCTGTGGCCACAGAGGCCAAGGGAAACACAGCTGTAAGACATAAAGTAAGGGTGGCACCAGTGTCCTGGGGGAACACTGACCCTGAGGGAGTGATCATCTGTGGGTTCCCAGGTGCAGGGGCCTGTGGCACATCCTCTATCCCTCCCCAACTTTTGTCTCATCTCACCATGTCATGACCCCAGCCTTGAAGACGTTGCCAGGGAGACCACCGTCTCTCCCCTCATTCCCCCAGACCCCAACGCCTACCCCAAAGCCAATGTGTGTGTGAGGAGGAATGAGGGGGGAAAACTCTTGGCTGAGGGACCTTTCCAGAATGTCAGCTGCCTTAGGGCAGGGACAGTGCACATGCCACCGGCATTTTGAATCACCAGCTTTTGTTTTTAGAGCTGAGAACATCCAATACATTCCCGGTTCAGTTCAACATAAGGAAGCCTGCTCCCCGCCATGAGGAAAAGGAAGACGGCCAAAAGGTATAAAATGCCAAACCTCTGCCTGGCCTCTGGGTCCAAACCCAAGTCTTTAGAAGAGAAAAATGCAAGCAGTATGAAAAGTATGACAACTGTAAAATCAGAAATTCCTTTTAATCTCATTTCATGGGCAACACTGATACACTGTAAGGCATGAAATTTTTATTTCATGTCAATTTCACTGGGATTTCACATGCAGATTAATTTGTTCATCCACATAAACATATATTGCTCTTGGGTCTTGCCTCAACATCTGTCCTCACTTAGTATGACAGAAATCCTGCATCTCATTAAAGACACTTAGAGTCACTGAGATCCGCTACTCCATTATGCTGCCACATTTTAATTGTTGAACATTTTTTAAGTCCCTGTATTCTGGGAGGGGGCTTCGTGAGCCCTCCGGGCAGGGATGTGAGCTGCCTAGAAACTTCGCTGGGTAATATGGTGGGCAGCAGATGGCCTCTAATCCCTAAGTCCTTGTGTGGTCCTCTCCTCTGGAAAGTGGGCTGACCCTGGTGACTAGCTTCTCAGGAACAGACTACAGCTAAAGTATCAGGATACTGCTTCTGTGATTAGGTGAGGAAAGACGGGGACATCCATTGGTCTGGCTTGCATGCTTTGGTGAAGCAAGCTGCCATGTTGGGGAGCCCCACGTGGCAAGGAACTGAGCACGGCCTCTGGTCAATGGCCTGTGGGGGACTGAATCCTGCCCACAATCCACATAACTGGATCCAGCCCAGTTATGACCTGAGATACCAGCAGCTTCTCCTGACTCTTGATCACTGTCTGTGAGAGCCTGCAGTCAAGGACCCACTTGGGCCATGCCTGAATGCCTGGCCTGCAGAAAATGAGATTATAAATATCCTTTTAGGCCACTAAATTGTGGGTAATCTGTTATGCAGCAAAAGACAAGGAATACAAGTACCTGGAAAAACAAGTTCAGCAGCCATTTCTCTTTCCCCTGGGTTCAAAGGTAAATTCTATGGGGCTAGTTGGTAGAAAAACTAAGCCATTGCATCATGGTTCTCCCCACAAAGAGCTCCCAGAGTCCCCACACCTCCATTCCACAAGATGATGCTAGGTGTGGGTGCCTAGGAGACTTACATACAGAGAGAAGTTCTCCAGTAGTACCTTTTGGGGTTCTTCCAATTTTTATAAGTTCAACTCCCTCAGGGGTTCTTAATATGAACTATACAATACACAGAAAATTATTGACTGACTCTCTTCTCACTTCTCCCATGGATGGTACATAGTAGCAGCCTTCTACATGCACAGAAGAGAAGGTAATTCAATTCATACAGTGGATCTCCTGGGACTTTAAGGCTTAATTCTCTGGCAGAAAGGCTGACCTAGATGGTATCATGGACACCCCTCCATGAATACAAGGCCATTTAATAGAGGACTTGATCTCAGGGTGAGCCTACTTAGGCCAAGAAATGCCTTCCCTTGCACCAACACCACCATATTTCTGGTTGACTCTGTCAGGCCAGCTCAGGGCCTGCGGTTCACTTCTTCCTCCTCAGAGTACCCTCCTGGATTTCTCGGGCACCTACTCCCAGTGGAGTCAGATTTCTAAGAAAACCTACATCTTGACCATTCTAGGGAACTTCCACCATCTGATTAATTGCAGCCTGCCGATAAGAATGGTGTTCCCAGAAAACAGCTCTGCAAGCCCTTCTTCCTGGCAATGTAAGAATGCCCCACAGGGTCTTTGCTGCAACTGGGAAGCTACCCGGGGAAGGAGAGCACTATGATGCATGTAAGAGGCCAGGATGTCTGGACTCCCCTAGAGGCTCAGTCCTGCTTCTACTTTATTTTGCAGCCCTTAGCAGCTAGAAGACCTTTCTCTTTTTGGGTCCAGACAAACCCCTGAGTTCCTGCAATACTAGAGAGTACCTGCTTAGGCACTTGCTATACCTCGAGCTTTTGGACGGGGTCTCCAAAAGAAGCCTATGCCTGCTCTGTGAATAAAGTGTACACAAGTCAAATCAGTTGGGCAAAGGAGAAGTATCAGAAAAATACTAGATCACCTTTCTGGGGATCCACTGATGTACACGACCCTGTGAAAGGTGCTGAGACTTCTGCAAGCCTATTGTTTACCAAGCTTTGACCTCGGAACCTGCCCCCTGCCCACCCTTGCACTTTTTTCCCCACTAGCACACAATCCATTGCCCATAATGAGAACTCAACTATTTACTGGGTATATGGTGAGTAAAGCATAGCATTTAACATCCTACCAAAGGACACAGGTTTAGAAAATATTGGTGCCAGCTCCCTCTTTTTTTCGGATGAGGAAACAGAGGCCCAGAACAGTGAACTGACATGCCCAAGGTAGTGGTGAAGCTAAGATCTTCTGGGCCTTACCTACTGAACTTGCTGTTTCCCTTAAGGCAACCAAGATTGGGGGCCCCTGTTGGATGATTCAGAGGCCCAAAGCTCCAGTCCTTATAGGGTCACTGTCTACTTTTGCCCTTCAGCGCCCTTTAAGCACCCTCTCCCCACCAAATCCTACCATCAAGGTCCCTCATACATCTCTATGTCACTAAACTAATGGAAACTTTTTAGTCTTTGTCTTACTTATTATCTCTGTAGCACCTGACATTGAGGGTCACACAATTTATTAAATACTTGGTTCTTTGCTCTTGGCTTTGGTGAAAGCACCTTAGTGTGGCTATTTTCTTCTTAGGCTGTCTCCTCTGGGTTTTCCTTTTCTTTCCCTCATCTAAAATTCTAGTGTACCCTCTCCCTCCCACCCCGCCCTGCCCAATTCTCTTAAACCATCTTCTCTTCAGTCTCCTCTTTGGATTACTCAACTCAACTTTCCCCCAAGGCTTCAATTTCCTATCTGTTTTCTAATGACCCCAACGTTATGCTTAATCCTGATGAGCATCTTCCCTTGGATGTCCCCATGAGGTGACCTCTTCACCCATCCTCTGCCTCCAGCACCTCGGCCAAGCCTGCTGAGCCTTTCCTGTTCCAGAGGTCACCATCTACTGTGTGCCCAAACCCAAGAGATATTCTTGAATGCGTGCCTCTCCCCTGCCCTCAATCTAATTAAAGACCTAGTTCCGCCAATCCTTACTTAATTCTCCACCTGGCTGTTTCTCTACATTCCCGTCATGTTGTCTCTGGATTACTGCAGCAACTTCCAAGCTGGTTTTATCCCCTTCCAATCTTCCCTGCATGCTGACCTAGAATGATCTTTCCATACTGCCAATTTTTAACACATTTCAATGCTGCCCAACTGCTACCAAAATAAAGTGGAAACTCCTAATCATGCCTTACCATCCTAGTGACCCAGCACCCACCTCCGACTCCTCACCTCCATGTTCCAAGTTTCTGCCATGTTCTGCCTGACCCATGCCTTCTCTCTCTGGACTTCTCTACAGGCATGGCCTCCCTCCCACATGTCTGAAATGCACTCTCCTCTCTTCCAAGGCCAGGCAACCTTCTCTTCTTCTAATCTTGGCTTGGAAGTTACTTTCCCTGGAAAGCATTTCTTAATCTCCCAAGGCTTTTCCAGTGTGTTCCCCACACCTCTGTAATTTATCACCAAACGCTGTAAACTTACTTTTCTGTTGCCTCTACTGTTAGCTGTAGCAAAAGCAAGGACACACTTGTAGTTGTGACCTCAGAACCTAGCACAGTGATTAAGCACAGTAGATATACGACACATGTCTGAAGAATGAGTGAATGCATGAGTGAGGGAGGAAGCAGGTGAGATCCCACTGGGACAAAGCCAGAGGGGACACTGTCCCTTGCCAAGTTATGAGTGACACCAGCTCAAGGGAACTGCTGAGCTGTGAGATGAGCAAGGTGTCAAGGTCAGTCATACAGAGACGAGATACCAACAAAGTCACCAAAACTGAAGCTGGAGTATGCAGCCGCAGTGGCATAAACAGGGAGCCTTGGGCGAAGGCTGTCCTGGGAGACAGCTGGGACAGTCTTTTGGTGCCTGTGCAGAGCTCTGGTGTGTTCTTTGTAGCAATGGAAATACCCAGCTGTGTTTAAAGGGCTAGGACGTTCCCCTTGTTCGCCAAAGTCCCAGGGATGAGGAACAAGACTTCCACAAGGGAGATGGGACAGACTGACTGCTACCTGATGGGCTGCCACACATGGCTCAGACACCCACTTCACTCGAACCCGTGCTGCCCAATGTGGTGGACGCTGGGCACTAGAGTGTGAAATACACCTAAGATTTCAAAGACTTTGTAGGAAAAAGAATGTAAAATAGCTCATCACACTCATGGCATATCAAAATGATATTTGCATATGCTTAATAAGATATATTATTAAAATTAACTTCACTTGTTTCTTTTGCTTTTTAAAATGTGATCTCTAGAAAATCTTACATTACGCATGTGGCTTACGTCTATTTCTTTTTTTTTTAATTTTAATAATAGTTTACTGTGGCTTACGTCTATTTCTACAGAACACCAATGTCCTTGGCATTACTGAATCTTAGCTCATATACGATCCAATTTCAGATTTTAGCATTAGTGTCAGACAATGGTTTCTAGATGATGGGTTCTTTTGTATAGTAAAATAAAACCTGAAAAATTATAAAGACCGGGGTTCCTGGGTGGCTCAGTTGGTTAAGTGCCCGACTTCATGATCATGATCTCACGGTTTGTGAGTTCGAGCCCTAAAATGGACTCTGCTGTCAGCAGACAGGCCGCTTTGGATCTTCTGTCCCCCTCTCTCTCTGACCCTCCCCTGCTTGTGTGCTCTCTCTCAAAAATCAACAAATGTTAAAAAAAATTGTAAAGACCGTATTAGATTGGCAACATTTTATTTTGCAAGAGAGAATATCTTTTTAAAAATCCCAACTTCTAATATTATTCCATAAAAGAAAGGGTGTTGAAACACTAGAAAAGGCTGCATTTCATGATAATTACAAACTCTTTAGACTGTAAAATTAAGCTTTAAGAAAATCTTTCTCATGGACACCTCTCTCCTCCAAGGCCAAGGATCAGATTTGCACTGATTCACACGTGAAAGCACAGCTCAAAGGTCCGTCTGCTAAACTACGACGAGCCTGTGTCTGACCACCCAGGCCACAGCATGGACATCTGCCACCTCGGACAGGCCAGCTCCGCTCCTTGCTGGGGACCCAGCAGCTCCAGCTCTGTTCTTGGGGGTGCGGATACTAATATGTCGGTACGGTTTTTCCAATCTCCTATCCCTAGTTCTTACCTCCTCAAGCACTGGTGCTGCCCGTGCAACCTGGGCTCAGAATGCACACCTGACTGGGACACACAGACGCCAGGGGCTGTGTGCAGGCCACTTAGAAATGGCTGCTGCTCCACTCTGCACAGGACTCCTTTCCCCAGTTTTTCCAGACAACTGACTTGCTCTGTTATGTTGACCAGCTCCTTTGAAACCAGTGGGACCCTGCGGAATGAGGGAAACCACGGGTAGGCAGCAGCACCTTCTCTCCAGGATGAGCAACTGCTCTCGGGAGGCAGTGA
This sequence comes from Suricata suricatta, assembly GCF_006229205.1. Classification (NCBI taxonomy): domain Eukaryota; kingdom Metazoa; phylum Chordata; class Mammalia; order Carnivora; family Herpestidae; genus Suricata; species Suricata suricatta. The sequence goes on along the minus strand of NC_043703.1, from coordinate 141,158,341 downwards.
AGAGGCCTCCCTTGGGTTGCTGCCAGGATCTGTGTCAGCTGGTACCGAGCACCACTCAGATGGCGGCTGGATGCATGCGTGCCTTTGTGTGTGTGTGTGTGTGTGTGTGTGTGTGTGCATACGTGTGCGTGCACGCGGGTAGAGGAGAATGTTCTCAAAAGGCAAATGCAGAGTGTACTGGGACCAGGAAGTGCGGAGGTGGGCCAAGGCCTATTTTTGAAATGTTTCTGAAAAAGATTCCTCAGTGTCTGGGCTCCTTCAAGTCTTATTTTAGCCCTGCTTGAATCACATTACACAATAGTAACAACAGAGGACACCTACTGAACCCTGGCTCTGTCTCAGGTCTTCTTCCAAGAGCTTTAGATCTGTGCAATGATTCTCAGAGGCAGGTGCTGGGACTCCTCCTTCCCCGTTGTGGAGGGGACCATGAGGGCAAGTCAGTCAGCAGCAGAGCCTCAGTCTAAAACCAGATGGGCTGGCTCCTGACTGCACTCTCACGGTCTCCACTATGGGTCCCTTAGATGGTCGTTGACCTGTGGGCACCCAGCCTGTTTTTCACACTGGCCTTTCTCTCTGTCTTTGGTCTTGAAGGGCACATGCTGGAAGGTTCTGGAAAGATGGAAAAAATCACAAGGATCTCATCTGCTAAAGAATGGTGTTTCCCTTTCTTGTTCCCTGAGTTATTTCCTGATATTTCCCAGACTTTCGATCTAAAGGATCAGAGAATAGTCAGTCCTTTTACCTTTTGCCTTCAGTCCTCAGACTGAAGCAGCTGAGATAAACCCTCTGGTCTAGTGACTCCAGGGATGTGTTGAGGCCCAGCCCATTGAGCTCAGGAATGTTCTGGTTGAGAGCCAAGTGTCCCTTACCTCTTCTTCTCCTGGGAACTGACAACGATGTGCCCCCCCTAGAAGGTCTGAGGTAGGGAGGTGAAAAGCAAAGGCTTCCTGCACCTTCCCAAGCCCTCCTAGCCAGTCCATTCAACCATCCCCCAGTCGACCCTGCCCCACATTCTGCCTCCACCCCTCCTTTTACTGTTATTTCCATCTGCCCAAGCTGGGTCCACACCCTTGAGACAGCTCCCAGACTATTCTTTCTGCCTGTAGAGTCTCCCCTCCATCTCTTTCCTCGCTGTTTCCACACTAATCTCCTTAACACACGCTTCACACACCACTGTCCCTACCCTCACTCCGTTCCTTGAAGCCAAGCCTTGACCGCATCCCAAGGCCTCCCCATCCTGCTAACCCCCAGCTTGCCCCACAGTTCCCCTGCCTGAACCTTCCAGCCTTGCTAAGCTAGTCCACTCATTCACCTCCGGCACAGCCTCCACATGCCTCCCCATCCCCCACTCCCTCATCTTCCTGTCCAGAGCTGCCTAAATTAGAGCTTTTGTGCCACCCATGTCAGCCTCTGCCACCACGCTTTTCATGGGCGTTACTCCCTTGTCTGCAAAGTTGTGCTATCTTCTCCACGGGCAGGACCTGCTTATCTACCTTCTTCATGTTCTTATGGGCAAGTTACTCAACTGATCGGAGTCAATGTCCTCATCTCTAAACTGGAATCACAGCAAGGTGGCTGGGAGGCTTAGCTCGGAGAACATACACAAGGTGCCATCCGTGTGTCAGGGGAATAGTTTGATCAATAAACATTGGCTGATTATGGTCCCAGATTTATGTGCTAACACAGAGGATCCTTTGTTGAGTGAAGGTGGTTTTAAATTTCCCATGATTTGATTTTCTCCCTCTGTTCCGGAGCATTCTTTCCCACACCTGCACTCCCAACCTTCATGTTTTCAGTAGACAGTTTGAGAGTGAATCCAGTGAGATGCCTTTGAGTCCACAGTCCCTCAGCTGGTACCAGTGAGAGGATGACTGCCAGGCACTGTGTTGGCATGTCCGCACCATGTAGCTCCAGGTCACAGGGGGGAGACTGATGTGTGTCCCTCAGGGTAATGAGTGCTTAGAAGTGAGCATGGCAGTGAGGAGGGGCCCTGAACTTAGCCTAAGAGGATGAGATGTCTGGAAAGCACTCTCTGATCCCGCAGAGGGATGCCCTGAGCAGACAGAGCAGCAAAGATGAACAGGCATGAAGCCTCGAGCTCAGTCAGGCAGCCGCGAGCCCTGGCTGGCTGGGGAAGAAGTGAGCCAGTGACATTTGAAAGATTTCAGATGGAGAGCAAAGTGTCTGCATTTGGAAAGCTCTCCATGGAGGAAGAGCAGAGGATGGACTGGTAAGGGGTCAGCGCCATGCTGGAGGGCCATGGCGGCTGCTGTACTCACCCAGGTGAGAGGGGACAGCCACCAAGCATGGCAGCAAGGCCAGGGACTGAGGGCTATCTAGGAGGTAGATTCAACAGAATGAGGGTGGGTAAAGAGGGGCTCCCAAGGTTTGGGCTTGGGTCAGAGGTAAACAGTGGGACCTTTCCTGGGATGGAGCAGGTGAGAACAAAGCAGGTGTCATGAGAGATGATAGCAGCAGGCTTGGTGGGGCTTGGAGTAAGGAATAAATGATGCGTCCACCTGACAAATCAAGGGGAGATGCGGAAGAGCAAAGACTCAGGAGAGCAGACGCGACACCGCCTGCTCTGGCTAGTGTCAGGGTCATGGTGGGGGTCAGGTGGGGGCAGAAGGTGACAGCTGTCTGGATAGGTGGGCTTCAGTCAAACATAAGGGTTCCTCCGGCTGCCTCAGGACACCAAGGATAACTACAGCGGCATTAGCCAATCTTGTCCTTGTGACTCCGACAGAACCCTGGCTGCTGTGTGACTCCATGGGTCCCCCTTCTTCTGTCACATCGTGCATTCTTCAGCTGCTTTTCCAGCCTGCCACTCACGTCACTCCATCCCACTGTCTGTCACCCTGGCCAGCACCGGCTTTCCACAGCCGCCTGCCCACAGCTGTCACCTCCTCTGCTCTTTTCATCTCCCGTCAGACATGGTTCCGCTTCCTGGCCCCCAGCCCTTACATCACTCCCTCTGCTGGCCTTGGCTTCCATCCCCACTATTTTAAAAGTACACATTTCACCAGACGCGGCATCGCGATTGCCTCATTGCTTATTTTGCGCTCGGGTTTTTAAAGTAAGTTTGACATTCAGGCAAGCGAAGTGTTTTGGCGCCAGGAGCCAAGGCTGAAGCAGGAAGCTCTGTGCAGAACTTCTCGGCCCGCACCCTCTCCACCCCCGCACCACCTTGTTCTTGGAGCACACCCCAACTCAGAGGAGGGGGACGGGGCGCAGAGCCAGGACCTCTCTGAACTCACTCCCACAGCTCCTTACTCCATCAGAGCTTGTGCCCTCTCTGCCCTGCCTCCCAGATGTGCTGCAGAGCCATGGGAAGATCACAGGGTCTGGGTGCTAATGCTGATCTGGTATCAAGACCGTGCTGACAACTCACCACTGCAGCTAATGATCACGAGTGCTTACTAGGGGTTAAGACTGTGCTCGGCATCCAACATGGATTATTTTGTCTCACCCTGACAGCAACCCTAGGTACCGTTATTATTGCCATTACACAGATGACAAACTGAGGCTTGGAGAGTTTGAGTAACTCACCCAAGGAGCAGCCAGTGCTCCTGCGGCAGACATGCGACAGCTCAGTGCTCACTGGGCAAGGAGACCTAGCCCTGCCGCTCCGTCCACCAGTTACGGTGCCTGGGCTCCGTTTCCTCCCCTGTGAGGTGGCCCTGACCCCTTCACCCAGGCGCTATTGGGAAGGTCTTGTGACAGGGATGTGAAAGCGCTCTGTGAAGTCTCTTAGAGCTATGAGGTATGGTCACTCTTGTTCTGAGGACTTGCCGGGGTTCTGATCTTACTTAGGAATTGTGCCAGGTGCCCGAGCCTCTCAGGCTGTCCTCGGGCCTGTTCTACCAGCCCCATTTCTCCCTGGCATTAGAGGCCAGACGTGTGGTACATCACACCAGCCAATCGTTCTTTGAAGCGCTGGGAAATAAGGGTGACCGAACACAACAGTGGCCATAAAGGGACAGCTCTAAAGGTCCTGCAGGCCCCCTAGTCCCCTTAGGAAGGGAAGTGTGTGAGGGGAAGGATTCACCCAGGGCCATGGGGGAGGGCAGGTGCTGCTGAGCTGGAGGGAGCCATGCTTCTGGAAATAGCCTCCAGTCAGACTCAGTTCTTAAGTCAGTTCCTGCACATTCTTACCAGCAGAAGTATTTTCAACCAGCAAACAGGGCTGGAAGTGACCTTAATAAGCATCTCTGAGCTACTTCTCTCTTTTTTCCTGTGAGGAAACAGATACCCCAAGAGCTGAAGAGTTGGCTACTACCTTGGACAGGACCCAGGGCTTCCCACGCTCAGTCCAGTGGCTTCCCTCCATTTTCTCCCACAACCATGATGTGGGAGAAAATGTCAAAAAACAATTAGAAAGAAGCTGGTTATTCAGAATGGACGAACAATCAGGTTTCATGCTTGGTTCTTGGGCAAAGGGCCTCGAAAGGTGAAGAGAGCAGGTACAAAACACTTGACTGGGAACTGGAGCAGCCCATGACCTTATGAAAGGTGCCCTATGTCCCTGATCTGCAGGGAAAGGCAAGATAGCACAACTCAGCCTCTCAAGGCCTCACTGCAAAGATGCGGAGCAGCTGGACCCTTCATGTGTTGCAGGTGGGGTGGAAATAGGTGCGACAGCTTCCCTGGGGGGTTTGCAGCATGTACCCATGCTTCTCAGCACACGTACTCATGTTCACCAAAGCCAAGTACAAGATTAATGAAAGGGGCACTGTTCATAAGAGCCCCACACTGGAAACCCCCAAAGGAGCATTAAAAGCAGAACAAATATATACATTGCAACATGCTCATACAAAGGAATGCTATACAGGAATGAGAATAAACACACCGCATCTCACAAAACGTGGCTAGATTTCATGCATGTAATTTCAAGGGAAGCCAGATACACAAGAGTGCGTACTGTGGAAGTCCCATTTATATAAAGTTCAAAAACAAGTAATGCTCATCTAGGGTATTTGAAGTCTGGATTGTGTTACCTATGCTGGGGAGTAGGCGTGTGAACATGAGGATGGCTCTGGCTGGCAAACTCAGAGTCCCCTCCCCTCCCCTCCCCTCCCCTTCCCTTTCTTTCTTTCTTTTTAGATTTTATTTTTAAGTAATCTACATTCAACACAGCGTTTGAACTCACAGCCCCAAGATCATGAGTCACATGCTCCACAGACTGGACCAGCCAGGCAACCTACGTGTCTTCTTTTCCTTGATGGAGATGTTTGATGTAGGAATGTAGGTGTGTCCTCTCTGGAAATTTCTTCAAGGGTCCATGTATGAAGTGTCAACTTTTCTGTATGTATGTGCTACTTGGATTCAAGGTTTACTTAAGAAAAGATGGAGAGAGGTTCTGGCTCTTCGTGTATTTTTTGGTCTTGCAGGGATATTTCAAAAGCCGCCAAAGTGAAAGAATTCAATACAGCCTAAGACACAGGCAAGAGCCACAGCCAAGTTCAACGATGCCTTCTAGTCCCCTAGGAGCTCCAGCTGTCTGGTTGCCCATGACAGCACTAAAGAGAACATCTCAGAATGCAGAGTGAAAAACCAGGGTCTCCTCCTCAGCCTTCTGCCTTCTTAAAAGAGTACACCCCAAAAACAATTAAGAAAAAGATAATCTAAAGGAGAGAACAATGCCACCGTCCCTTGAGTGTTACTGGCCCGTGTGTGCATGGGTCGGGGCTTGTTCTCAAGGTTAGCTTAAGCAAACAGTCTTCCCTGGGGGAGTGGCTCATGGGTGAGAAGGTACTGGTGTCCTGTGGAGGGTACGTAAGGAATTTCCAATCATCCATCTGGCAGATTTGCCTACTTGGGGAATCTCATCTCCATGAGAGCAAGTGCTTGGACTACCCTGCTCATTTACTGATATATCCCTAGGTGAAAATGAAACAAGGAAACCTCATTCAAAATACACAGTCCTGCAGGAAGAAGGAAGATTTCCTCTCAGCCTGGCAACAGCAAGCTGTCCTCACCTGTAGCCAATGAGAAGCCACCACCACTTCAAACTCCCATTTTCCTCCAAAACCGACCCCTCCCAACTTCCTCCTTTCTTCTACAGAAGGATGCTCTCTCCTTAGTTCTCCAGACTTGCCTGTGGTTCCCCATAGTTCGTATGTCCCAAATGGCAATTTCTTTATTCCTCAATAAACTCATTTGCTGCTTGATAACCATTGTTGTTTAATTTAATTTAATTTTTTAATGTTTTTTAATTTATTTTTGAGAGAGAGAGAGACAACTTGAGTAGGGGAGGGGCGGGGGGCGGGGGGGGGGGGAGACACAGAATCAGAAGACAGGCTCCATGCTCTGAGCTAGCTGTCAGCACAGAGCCCAACGCGGGGCTCGAACCCACAAATGCGAGATCATGACCTAAGCCGAAGTCGGACGCTCAACCTACTGAGCCACCCAGGGGCCCCTGTTGTTTAATTTTTAAGGTTGACCCCTAATAACCTAAGACTCAATAATTTGTAAGGTACATTTTTCAGGGGAAATATTTCATTCCGAATCGGTTTCCCATCCTGGGTACTGAACACACTTCTCCATCTCTTTCCACATCTCTTTCCATCACCTCCTTCCTCAGGCAACATGTAATAAGGGAGGCAAATCCATCAGGGAGGGAGGGAAAATGTATCTCCAGAACGAAAGCCATTTTGTGCCTTTCAAAGGCACACAGGTTTTTCCTGGTCCTGGTGACAGAACATCAGATGAAACTAGTGACTCCACTAACCACCTGAAATATGCCATATCTATGCCTCCAAGAAAAACTACAATAGAAATATCAAACTAATTGGGAATTGGGGAACAGAGTTCTCATGCATCATCTCTTCTCCTTGTCCCACAAGTACCAGTAAAACACACACACACACACACACACACACAGCCGCTCAGTGAACTTGGACATAATATCAACCTTATGTTTGGGAAAGAATATATATATATATATATATATATATATATATACACACATACTCTGAGAATCTTAAAATTTGAGTTCACCGAAGCATTGACTAGCTGTGTGATACTGGACATGTCCCTTGAGCTCTCTGAGCCTGGATCTCTTTCCTCAGGCATATGCTTCATCTGCTAGTCTTGCTTTTCTGCCCAAGTCTTCATTACCAGCACTGATGCTCAATCCTAAACCCAGCAAGTAGATGAGACTCCTCTTCTAGGTCCCCATCAGCAACTTTTCCTTCTGGACCAGTTCTTGCTTCTTGCCTCTCCCACCTCACCCCAGAGCAAACATCCTTGCCCTGAGGATGCCAGGGCCTTAAAGGCAAGATCCCACATCACACTCTACCCCCTCTTGGGTCAGCCCCAGTTCAGGCCAACTTTGGTTTTGGACATTGCCTACCCTCCTCTGGGGGCAGGAGGTGCAACACCACTGCCTGGCATAGGTCTGCTCAGGTCTACCTTTGTCCTCCCTTTCTGCTGGTATGAGCTCGGCTGACCCTGTACTGGCCAGGCCATCTCCTGGGGTTGCTGAGCTGACAAAGAAGGGCCAAGATGAAAGGGAAAGCATCCTAATGTTGACTGAGTTAACACTAAGCTCCTTATCCAAAATTCAGGACTTTGCTACAATATGACCCCAGCTTCCCTTCCAGAGTGATTCTCACCCCATCATCCACACTGCAAGGAAATAACACTGACTTCTACAAAACACGGTGGCTCCTCCATCTCCTTGTCTTCGCATATGCTGTTCCCCCAACCTGGGATGCCTGCCACTGCCCTACCTGTCACCCTCAATCCCAGTTTATATGCCATTTCCTTCATAAAGCCTCCACCTCCCACCCACATGTAAATGCCTTCTTCTGGGTATGCCAGCTTAACGCTGTTCTGACATTCTTACAGGAAAGCTCCCAACTTGTATGGTTTGCTCCAAGGCCAATACAGTAATAGTGACACCAAAACCAGAACAAGGTGGGAGATGGGTACGTGGGAATCGAGGACAGGAAGTCTGTGCGTTAGCTCCGGAGTAAAAAATATGGCCTCAGAGCAATCCACAGGTGAGTTTCAGGAATCAGTCCCATGTGCATTTCCCCCATAGACCATGAGCCCCTGGTGGGTGGGGACCAATTTCCAGTGTAGAGTTTGGCATGTGGTTAGTGCTCAATGAATGGGTCAAATGGAAAAGAATGGGAAAATGAATGGAGGAGATGCATAATGTCAAAGCTGGAATGAGCTTAAACAAGATGTGAGAAAACACTAGCCAATGTGGTTTGTTCAGATGAATTCTCATCGCAAGTTTTCTTAACTGGTCCCCTTTCAAAGGCTGAGATGCTGCCTCTTCAGGAAATATGCCTGAAGGTTACAGAACAGACAATGACGGAGGGACAGTGGCAGCATGCGAGGATCCAGGGGACCAGGAGTGTAAGGAATCCTGGCCCAGAGGCACCTTCCATCTCCACCTCTGTGTTTTCTCTTCCTCTCCTAACCTGGGGAGAACCTCTTCTCCAGCCCAGTATCTGGTACTCAAATAGCCACCCAGGGTAGCAGATACTGTTCTCCTGCAGAACCGCTTCTGGGATATTCAGAAACTCCTCCTGCTACCTTCCAAGGCTCCCCAGGACTCCAGGGTGCTCTGGAGGGAAGCACACTCAGAGCTACTATAAACAGGCTCACAAACTCCTATACTGAAAAATGGTGCACAGGAGGGACCAGAAAGTAGCAGATGGGGAGAGCATGTTTGCAAAAGCTAAGTGTCTGTGATGGGTTTCCTCTCTCCTCTCCGCCTTGACGTGGAATCACCAACTCTGTGCTAAGCCAGTGGAATAGCCTTGACTCTGAGGGAATATGAACATTTTTTATGCTTAGCTGTTTCAGCCATAAAGATTTTTATCCTATTACTGCTAAGTGACGAGTACAAGGAGAGAAATGATGATGATCTTCGGCAGCCATTCCAACCGAGTAAATACGAGGGGAGAAACGCGATCCCAGACTGAGCCACTGCCCCTTCATTTCCCAGGATGAAAAGGAGCAAAGGAAAAACATCTTCCTGGTGAGATGTATAAAAGTATGGAATTTTCCCGCCAGGCGAGCGATGGGTATCCTACTGTTTGAACCATTTAGCACTGTGCTGGACAAAGGCTGGAAGAGGATGCTGAGAGGAGCCATCAAACCCAGCCGGCCAGGAGGAGGTGACCTAATGAGGCTTCCCAGCTGTAATGCCTTGCAGCTCACGGCTCATGGGCACAGTCCACCCTACCACCTGCTCCCCTGCAATCAAAGCAAACCCATAAGTATTGCTAGGCAACAACAGAAATATACATTTGCTTTATCAAAATATTTCCTCCCTTCTTGAGGGGTGTGTCTCTGTTTAATGGCTTCCTGTCTCCCAGATGTTTTATATGCTACTTGGATGATGCCAAATCCAGCTGTAATCATCAAAATATGGTGACAGCGGTGGGGGACACCCGGAAAATGAGGACTATTTGTTGGACCAGTCAGTGCTTAATAAACAGGAGAGCTTCCCCCAGGAAATCTTCTCAGACTCATCCCAGCTAGATGCTCTATCTCTTCCTTATACTGAAAGAGTTAATTATGGCCCACTATACCCACCCCCTGATACAGACAGCCACATCTTTATCCTTGTGACCTCAGAGGGCCTAGGAAGTGCCTTGGGAGTTAAGGGTCTGATAGGCATTAACAAGATTGTGGGTCTCAGGGGGAAAACGTGGCACTACGTTGCTCTGATGCAGCACAACCATTGGGTTCCCATGGAGGTGGGCGGGACAGGCCAGTGCATTTTTGCAGATGCGCCTGGAATGAGAAGACCAAGCACAGATGAATGCACTTAGGTACAACTGCAGGGACCTGTGCCCTGATAAGGTTTCAAGGCTATCTAGTCCAAGCACCATGAGGACACAAAGCCAAGAAAGGAGCAGGGACATGCGGAAGGTCTTTGCTGGTCACCTGGTCCCCACGCCTTTCACAGGCCCAGGACCAGGGATGGGGAAACTGAGTCATGGCCAAGATATAACTAAAGGCCGATGACAGCAGGTTTCAATCTTGAGACCATGAAGGCGGTGTTAGGTCAAATGTGGGTGGGCACAGGAAGGTTAAACTGTCAAACCCAAAGGGTGAATGAGCAGAGGATCCACTTGAAACCATAGTTACTCACTTTCCAAACTATCCTGGGTGTGGACATCACTCACTGGCACCCCCACAAAGCCCAGGAATGGGGAGCTCCAAGCCTGTCTGCTGGCCTTGGCCATTCCACCTTCCAGGGCAACCTGGCCATCTCCACAAAATACCCTGGGCTCCTTGGCTCAGACGACCAAGACAGCAAGGTGACTGTTCCACTGTGTATGGGGATATGAAGCCCCCGGCCTCTCTGGGGCTGCCTTCCCACACCGCCACACCACGATGTGCTGGTCAGGGGCTCCACACAGCCAGCGCGTGTGGCTTTTCCATCGGCCCCGCCACCTGTTGGGTGAAAACTTTAGAAGCATCATTTTCCCCCCATCCACCTGCTGCCTCCCTCAGTCCCACAGCATCTTTGGATTCCTGAGCGATGCCCCCCAACACCCGCCTCTCAGCAATGCTTGCTCTAATGCTCAGCTAATAGTTCTGTCTCAGGCGCTGTCCGCATGCATCCTATAAATCAGAATCCAATTACTGTGGTAAGAAAATTGGAAGCAAATTTAATAAGCTCAGGCCACTCCCCCATGCTGTTTCTTCACTCTTCTCTTTACAGTAATAAGAACTCTTTAAGGGAAAATGCCTTTTTCCTTTCACTGAGTCTGTTTTCCTGCCCCCTCATCTAAAGCCCCCAAGGCTGGACGGAGACGACAAAGCAAGTTTCTTCTTGGTGCTCTTTCCCTCTTTGCACACAAGGCAGTTGGGAGGAAGTAGCCAAGTGTCTCTGTGGGCTTAACCTCCCTCTCACTTGTTCAACAAACGTTTCTTGAAATCCTCTCCCACACCAGGCTCTGCAGGAAATGCTAGTAGAGATGGGCCTCCCCCAAAGGCCAAAGGTCTTGTCCTGCTGCTGGGGCTGGTAATGCACGTTGATGTTTCCCTCTTGAGAGCTCAGCTAACAAGTGGGGTTATTTCACAGCAATGGCTCTCACTGCAGCTTTGCCCCTCAGGAGACATCCGGCGATAATCTGGGGACATTTTCAGTCACCACAACGTGGGGGCTGCTACTGGCATCTAGTGGGTGGAGGCCAGAGATGCTTCCCAGATTCCTACAATGCCCAGGACAGCCCCCATGGCAAAGTAGGATCCAGCCCCAAATCGAATCCCCGGTCTCTAGGATATAGGCCACCAGCAGCCACAACTGGTCAGATCTGCAGTAGGCAGGGCCCCAGAAGGGTCCCAAGGCTCTGCAGGGAGGCCCTGGGCACTGCATCAGGATGAAGTCAAGATACAGGGAGGCTGGAATCATAGGTTTAAGGGACTTAGCTGGGGGTTTTAACCTCCTGGACACAGACTCCTGGGAGGCGAGGGCTGGAAGTAGGAGATCCTGGAGATGGAAGGTCACCTCCCTGGGGGGCCCATCTGAGGGAAGAACACTGGGCTTTGCTGGTGGTTGCTGGGATTCTCATTAGCACAAGAGTGATATGGTCACAGGGTCAGCCCCATACCAGCTCTAGCCTGGAGATGGCCTCTCCTGGTGCCAGCCTGGGGCTTTGCAGATGGTCGGAGTTCAACACCCCTGCTGTGGTGGCCTGGTCCCCTGCGCTGGCCTTCATTCCCAATCACTTGTCCTCCCTGCTTCCTGCTCTTTCAGGTCACGATCCACAAATCTGAGGTTCTCTGAGCAATACAACCCCAGCTCCTACAGGGGCAAGGTTAGTGCCCTCTCCTTCTTCCTAAAGGGGGCCTGGATTTCGTCTAAATCCTCTCTCCCCCTCTTGCTTTCATGCCAGCAGATCACACTTACTTCACAAATGCAACACACCGTGGAGGGCCCTGAAGAGGATCTGGTAAACATGGATCGTTGGCAATAGTCTCCATTCTTCCCCCACAATCAGCACATATGTTCAGCCCTCATAAACCACTTTCATTTCTGCCTCTTAGATCGCAGACTAGGGTGAATGCAGAAATTGGTCCTGGTCAGTGCACCCCCTCGAACCTGTCTGCTCAGTGAACCCTTACGGCAGGCCTTCCTTCTGGAGGTTGGGGTCCAGCCCTCACCCGGCTGCACCTGCCGCTTTCTTGGCAGGAGGCGTCCATTAGTCCTTCTGGAGAGTCTTGTCATTTGGACTCAGGACAAGGAGGGACCTGCCTGGGACCACTGGGGCATCTCTGCCTTCTGTGTTCTCTTTGCTGTTTTCTTGTAGGTAGTCCCTACTCTGGGAAATCAAATGATCTGATTTTTAAAGAAAATTTTATCAGATGCCAGGGAACAGGATACGTGCTGGGGAATTTTAATAGCAATAATATGAGACTCTGACTTTAAGAAGCATTCAAGCCACCAGCAGGGATCTCTGGCTGTGGGGGTCTTCCTGCTGCTCAGGAAGTCTTGTGGGTACCATAAGGGGAGAGTTAGGTTTACAAACCCTCAAAGTTCGAAGCCACAGATGCCCTGTAGCTCATCGTTCTGGCTTTTATTTATTTAAGACAATTTTTTAAATGTTCATTTTTGAGAGAGAGAGAGACAGAGGGTGAGAGACAGGGAGACACAGAATCCAAAGCAGGCTCCAGGCTCTGACCTGTCAGCACAGAGCCCGACATGGGACTCGAACTCAAACCATGAGCTCATGATCTGAGCCACGCTGGATGCTGTCCAACTGAGCCACCCAGGCATTCCCGCTCTGGCTTTTATTTTTGTGGGGAAACAAAGACTCCAGCTTCTTTTATGAATGGTGGTCGTTGACAAGGTCTGGTTGAGTTGCTCCATGGGATACATGCTGTATAAGTCAAGGTTTTCACGTTGTATGGCCTTCTTGGGGAAACTGAGTCTACCAGGCTTCACAGACTGACCAGCCTCCTAAGTCATGAAAATTCCTCTCGCCCTTCTCATAAACCCCAGTGTCCACAAGTGGGTACTCGTGGACCCGAACCAAGGTGGAAAGCTACGGAGCTCACACAAGCCGCACGGCTTCTCAGTGTGACCATGCCTTCCAGCCCCTCTACCCCGCACACGCCAGTCTGCCATTTGAAGCTGGTGCAAAGTGAAATTCCTGCAGGAGACACAAACACATACCAGTGGGCCGCTGGCACAGCGGGGACTCCCAGTTGTGGGCTAGGAGGCCAGCACAGAGGAGCTAGGGTTGAGGCTGACCTGCCGACTCAGGCCTCACCAGGAAGCAAAGGGCCGCTTCGACTCCAGGAAGGATTGGTCATGCAGCAACATGCCATCCCAAAGGCTCTTCTTGCTGAGAAAGAAACTTTCTGCATTCTTCCAGGCCTGATCTCCACAGACGAGGCCACCAACCTGACTTCCCAGGGGTCTGCCCATCCTGCCCTCCCTCCATTTGAAAGCCAGGCCAGGCCATGGGAATTGCTATAGGGCCCAGGCCACAGAGTCTTTAGTGTTCCATGATGTCGCGGTGACCAATGGGTGAGGAGGGCCAGGTGCAGGGGCGGGGGCTCCCACATTCTCCCGGTGGGTTCCTGGGGATGGCTCACAGCAGTGAGTAGCACACTGTACAAACCAGCACATCACAGACACTTTCACATCCAGACGGCAATGGACAGCAATGTCCCCATTGTTGGCATGTGCATGGCGCAAACCAACCTGCTTTCTCTCTGTCATGACCACAGGGAAGGGCAGACAGTAATAAGGAGGAGAACAGGGAAGTACCTCAAATGGCGAGTGTCCGGGACAGCCCGATTGCTGGAGATCCGCTCGCTTTCCCGCTGGTTGAAAGCATACAGCTTATAGGGATCGTCACCGATGCGCCACTTTTTGGCATTCAGATACCGCCGCTCATCAAACTGGTCCCACAGGTCTTCCCAGTCAGTGTCCAAATTCTGTGTAGCACAAACGGGCAGTCTGTGAGAATGGTTCCCTGCCCTCCATCAGCCCTCTCTGTCTGTCAGCGCCCAGCTGCAGAGAACAGATTTTTCCTGGCACCGTTTAGCTCAAAGATGGGGCGAGAGGTAGGACGTTAATAACACTGGCAACAACAACAAACAGAATAACACAAGGAAGGCAGGTACCATTTACTGAGTGCTATGTAGCAGGTGCTGTATGAGAACCTTGGCTCACTTTTTATAGTAGTTCTAAGAGATGGACGGTTCTCACAGTCTCTTTACACGGACAAGGCAACGGCCTGAATAGACTAAGAACCTCACAATTCAGAAGTGGCAGGGCTAGGACTTGGGTCCTAGTAGCCTGACCCCACAGGACAGCTCTCCAGGGTAAGTTGAGAACACCTGGCTGAAAAGCACCGGCACAGGAGCTAGCACATAGCAGGTGTAAAATGACTGTCACCCCCCCCCCCACCCCAGTGGCACAGGAAGAGACGAGAAGTAGGCGATCCACCTGGAATGGTGTGCTACCCACCAGATGGAGCCCGGTGTGTTCCCTTCTGCCTCCAACCCAGGAACCTGTGATTGTTTTTAAGAAGCATCAATGAGGGAACAAGTAATCCTCTTGCCGTACGTGGAGATGGCACTTTAGAACACATACGGTGTCTTCTGTATTCAGGATCTTGTTTTATCCTCCCTAAACTCTCTGTGCTGAGCCAGGAAGGCAAGTCTTCACAAGGGTTACAGGCTCATCTGCACAGGTGGACGGTGGCAGAGCCCAAAGCAGAGCTCAGTCTCCTGGGCCTCCCCCCTCTCCCTCCCCCACCCGAGGCATTCACACAGTAGAGGAGGTGATTTACCCTGGGAGGGGACAGCTCCTGCCCACAGCCAGGTTGCCCCATCTGGCCCGCCCACACCACATCCGCAGCCAAGCAGAGACTATGCACACAGCCAGCAGGCTGTGGGCTTCAGAGCCTTTACAAGCTGGATGCTTCCCTTGATGGCCACTGCCCAGTGGATGCTGGCACCGTCACCCCTAGCAGAGAGCCATTCAGGCCTTTCAGGTTCACCAAAGCAAAAAGAACTCTGTATCTCTGGAAAGAACCTATTGGCCAGACTCTGCCCTGGGAAGCGGGGGCTGGGGCTCTCGGGGGCTGGCATCGTCACCAAGGATAAGATGCTCATTTATGTGTTACTGACCCTAGTCGCTGTGCAAGTATGAAAAGCTGCCTGGGTAGTGTCCATCCCGTCCCTGATTAGGATGCTCTCCGTAGGTGGGGAGCCCGACAGGAAGCCCAGGGCAGGCCCCACACACGCGAGGGCAGGTGCTCTACCCACAGAAGGCAGCTCAGAGGGGCGGCTCGCCAGGGTACCCATTTATCTCAGGCTCCACTTGATTTTATCTAGTAATTGATCTCTCTCTTTCTCGCTCCCTCTTTCTGTTATCTCCTTTTGAAACAGCATTCTCCTGCTAATAGCACAAAATGAAGCTTTGGAAACCAGCGATTTTTATCCAATAATTGATTTTATTAATGTCCTGGGATACGGCTGCTATACAGAGGGTGGGGCGTGAGACCCCCCAGCCTGTGCTGTGCAATGTCACAGCCTGACAGCTGTCACCCATGCTCGGAACATCACCGCAGAGTGACCCTGACCTCCTCCTCTGTAGGGAAGGGTCGTGGGGCTCTGCAACTTTTCCCACTGGCTCATTCCCAGTTAGATTCTCTGCAATTCTCTTCGTGGTGAGCTCCTACAGAGCTCTGTGATATGGACGGGAGATGCGGAGATGGAAGGCCCAGCCCTGGACGGGCTGCAGAGAGACATGCATGAAGACACCTATAACATCTACACCAGAGGGGTGAGGGAAATGGGGAGGGCTTCCAGGAAGAAGTATCAAATGAGTTAGTGCTTGAAAGATGAGCAGGGAGTTGGCTTTGCTTTAGAGGAAATGGGAAGGGAAATACATGCATAATGAAAACCAGACAGAAAGCAGGAAGACCCGGAGGAGGGAGAACCTGTTCAGGGAATGGCTTGCTCAGGGATGCGGAGGCCCAATGCATGAACTGCAAAGAGCACATGAGTGAATGAAAATTCTGAAACACAGCTGGGTCAAGCGGGTCAAGAGGAAAGGTCTCTGACCACATGTGCAGGACGAAATAAAGGGAAGAGGCTGCCACAAGGAGCCCCGTTGGGAGGTGATCTCAGCCATCTAAGCTGGTGGGAAGGGAAGCCTGAACTGGGGCAGTGCTGGGGCACCACTGGGCGGCTCCATGCAGCAGCTGGAGAAACAGCTGGAGGGGCGGGCCCTGTGCAGATGCATGGGGGTTGGAAAAAGTGCAGGTAAACACCTCTTGGCCTCAACCCCTACTCTCTATTCACACAGACCAGGCCCAGGACCAAGGGGGTCTAAGGCCAGGTTGTTTGCTCGGCCCAGCGATCAGGGCAGCAAAGCATCTCTGAACTCCCCACCAGGATCCACCTCCATGGGGATGGTGCCGTGGGAACTCAGCTGGGACTCTGGCCCCCAGGAAGCCTAGGGCCAGAGTAACAGCCTGGCTGGTGAGAGAAACTAAATGATCAGGAGTCAAAGGGTCCTTGGATGGTCACATGCACAGAGCTGATTCACACTTTGCTGCGCTGGGATCCACGGGGGGGGGGGGGGGGGGGGAGAACTCCCTGCACTGGGAGCATGGTCCTTCTATAATGATATCTGGATGTATTAGGTAATAGTGAGTCTGTGTTTAAAATAATAACACTACCATCTGAATAGCAATTTTTATTTTACAAGGCAGCTTGCACACAATGCCACCGAGTGCACACACAACCCCATCTGGACCCGGAGGGATGGGCAGAGAGAGGCTGGCTGGCTGGCTTGCCCAAGCCTGATGGCTTGCAAGTGAAGGGGCTGGTGACTGCATCCTTCCCAGAACCTCCCAGCGTCCTAGTCTGTTCTGTCTTACCACGGACACAGATCAGGGGGAGCTCCTCTGCTGAGGCTGAGTGGGCAGACAAAGACACCCCCCTTGAGGAGTGAGGTGGGGGGCACACCCAAAGGAAGGACCGGCTACTCTTCTCCTGCCAGCCCCCATATCAAAGTGGCTGCAACCCTCCCAGGATTTCTGCAGGGTCCCAGACACTGCCAGATACTTCCGGTACTAATTTGGACTTGGCCTCCAAGCTCTTCAATGCATGAGTCCCCATATTCAGCCTCTGCGAGCCCAGAGTGCAGCAGGTGGTACCCAGGTTTTGGATTCCTTGCTTCCTGGCCCATGTGATCATCTGGGACAGTACCTGAACACTCACTTTCACCTCCACAAACTTCTCTGTTACAGGGAGAGATACCGCTCTCCTAAACAAGAACACACACCCACCAGCCCCCATGAGGCCCCAGCCCAGGACCATGTCCCCTCCTGTGTGGCCCTTACCACCACCCAGCCTGCCTTCCCCCTCTCCCCACAACAAGACACACACACTTGACTTTCTGACCTGAATTTACTCAGTCTAGAGTGTGTGTTTCTAACAGTAAGCACAATACCACACACAGATAACAAAGACAATCTTTTCAAGAGAATATCCCTGATGAAGTCAGCCAAACCCCGGCTTAGATAATTTGGCACCAAAGACAAAGTATCTGGAGTACATCTAAGTGGCTTCATTTCTCTCCTCCTACCATGCTTTCATGAGCCACCCCCTCAGCCCCCGTTCCTCCATCCTGCTCCTCCTGTTCTACTTTCACACTGATTATTTTGCTCTATTACTATTAGAGCTGATTATGTGGCTCTCTATTATTCTCCACTAATGTTTCTGTCTCCCTCTCTCCTTTCCCACGCTTTCAGTTCTCTCATTACCCTGTTTCTTCCTTTTCACCATCAGAGAACGTCTCTCTCGATGAGGCTTCTATCCCATTCTGAACGGTGCTGATCCTTAATAAAACTTCTCAGACTTACCCTAGATAAAAGGGCTAACACTTTGCGGGGGTGGGGGGGTACCCATCATGTGTCATACACATTTACATATCATCCTCATAGTCACAGATGCCAGTTTGACCATTCCCATTTTACAACCGGGGAAACCAACGCAGAGACAGATTTAGTGACTTGCCCAATGTCACACAGGTAGCAAGCGCTAGAGTCAGGATTTGAACCCATGTAACCCGGCCCCAGCTGCTATGCTCACAGTTGTTAGGTGACACTGCCCTGTCTCAGCCTCACTGTCATCTTCTTGGATCATCTTCTAAGACTATCTAGGTGTTTCCCACCATTTTTCTCAGCCAACTTCTTTCTCTGCATAGGGATCTTCCTCTCTCAAAGGATCTCTTTGCCCCCTTCACCATCACCCCGTCTTTCACTCTCCTTTCTAGGCACCCAGTCTCCACCCAGTCATGGCAAGAAGGGTACAATTTTGCAGGCAGATTCCTGCAGGAAGGTTGGAATATGCTAGGCCAACACACGGGAGATCAACATTGAAAATAATGACAAAACTGATTATTTAAAGATGAGATAATTCATCTATCCATCCAATGTTTGAAACTCCAGCATAACATTCTGTTGTCCAGGGGACATCTCTCTTGGGTACAGACAGGGACACAGAGATCACAAGTTGCTTACTCCAAGCTTCAAAGGACTGCAACTTCTAGAAGTTTCCTTCTAATATTGAACCAGAATCTGTCTCCTGGCAGTATCTCCCTTCTGGGTCTGTTTTTTGCCCCAGGGCTATTTGATACAACTCTAATCTTTTTGTGACCTTTCAGATATTTAGCTACAACTTCTGCACCTTCCAGGGCTTACCCCCAGTACCATCACCATAGAGAGGTATGACCCCAAAATGGACACAGAGGAGTACAAAACATATATGAAAGGTTCCAGGAGAACAGGACCAACATAAGTCCAATAGGGTTCATGAATTCAAACGCTCTGGAAACCTTTCCATGCCTGTAGTAAGAGAAGAGGAAACACTGCTCATGATAGAGTAACTTTTATATCCAGGTTTGCGACCTCGAAGCTGTTCAGTGAAAATGCTGTGCCTATGGTAATGTCTGCCATATATCAGAAACCCAAAATTAATCCCACAGCCCCCCTTGTCAGAACCTCAGAGGGGCGCAGTGAGTGAGGGGGGGGCCCAACTTATTTCAATTTGCGCAAACCTAACATACGATGAAAACTGTATTCCCAATTTCCAAATGAGGAAACTGAGGCATGCGAGGATAAATGGTCTGCCCGAGTTTGCACAGCTGAGAGGTGTCTGTCTCAAAGCCGGTAGACCTGGGCCGGGTTCTCAGCCTGCCATGGACACTGCAGTTCCCATGTGCCTCAGTTTCCCTGCACCGCGGTGTCCCCACTTTCTGCCCCGGGAGGCTTCCTTTTCTGGCACCTCAGCAGACCAGACACTCACAGGGGCCTTCCTACAACTAGATCCTTCATTGAGGACAACTAATGTGTTTTAAAAATGTATTTCTTGGCTTGCTATAAGGAAAATCTTCAGTGTGAGAGGCAGGGAGAAGCCAGGGGACTATACAGGGTGTTGAATGGTAGGCAGATGAAATGTGATGCTGCCCTGAGGGTAAAGGTCATTGACAAGGTAAACCTTGACTCCCCCAAAATGGAGAAACTGAAGCCAAGTCTTCCATAATTAAGGCCAGGAAGAGGGACTAAGTGGCCCCAGATCAGAAGTAGGCCCTGACTCCCAGCAGAAGCAAATGTGAATCCTATTTAGAGAAAAGCATCTCCAATTGAGAACCCCAGGATTCCCACAGAGCTCATCCAAAGGTGAAATCACAATAAAAGAAGGGCAGACACCCAAGGAAACAAGTCACTGTAAGTTAGTGGAAATTATAAACAACAGATTTAGAGCTTCCAAAGACTTCAGATGCAACAATTATGGATACAAAATAAAGCAGAACTGTAGATAAAATGGTTAAAATATGGAATTAAAAGATGAGCAAAGAACAAAAAGCTCATTGAAAAAGAACCAAGCATAACTTTTAGAAAGAAAAAGAATAACAATGATTGAGGGTCAATATCAAATAGACAAACAAATGTTTCTCATATCTGCATAGCTTTTTCACTGGAATCCTGTGAAGTAGGCAGGCCGGTTGTAATGTTCCCATTTCACAGATGAGAAAATTGAGGTTCAAGGAAATAAAGGAGCTTGCTTAAGACCACAGAGATCGTGAGTTTGCTATTAACACTCTAGCCCAGGACTGTTGGCTTCAAAGCTTGTGTTCCCCCAACATCACTAAAAGGTTTCATCCATCCAGGGCCACTTTTTACCTCCTCGCTGGGAAGTCCATAAAATTGTAAAAGTATCTGGTCACCTTGGTACTGTTCTAATGGCCACCCAGCTGGGGACAGACCTTATTTTTCCAAGAACCTGTCCAGAGAGTGAAGAGGACAGCACAATCTCTAAATCCTGCCTAGAGTGAATGGTCTGGGAAAGGAAAGGCTCTGGGAACAGACTCTTCCAGGTGTAGGACAAACCCCAAGAAAAAAGAAAGGGCTGGTGCTCACGGGGGCTCATGGCAAAGGAAAGAGCTGGAAAATCTTTTTCCCTCATCTAGGGACAGCACATCAATTATGGATTATTAGATAAGATCTTCATTTTAATATTTCCACCATGTATTATCACCTCTTCCTCTCACTGGAATTCTGTCTTGGGAGTTATTTAACTGATGTGCAGAAATCTAAATTTAATTTATTATGATCTAACTCACTTTAGAAGCCAAATTACCCTGCACTGGAGAAGGATCAAGTCAATATCCCACTTGGCTTTCTATTTATCTTCTGCAGGGTTTTCTCTCCTCTTCAGTATTCATTTTATCTCGGGTGCTGGTAATAAATTTAAATTTTCCTTCGAATTAGGCAATTGCTCCTTCAATGTTGGAGTTTAATGGTTAGTATTAATTATACGAAAGTCACTCCTTAAGGAATGTGATAGATGGAATGGACATATAATGGAGGGGGAAAGGGCCATTTCTTGGACCAAATGAGGCAGCGTATAATCAGCAGGGATGAGTTTACTCTTCTATTCCAGCTCTTTCTATTTCTTCTCCACTTTCACAACCATTCCTCACCCTCCCCTCATGCAGGCAGTGCCTAGAAAATGAGTCTGTTGGGAGCTGTGTGCTGTAGCTTCTCAGAGCCCCTGGAGGGTCGGACAGCCTGGAGGCCAAGCCTAGAACCTTCTCGAACACTGGCTTCTTTCTCTATCTGCTTCTAATTACTCTCACTGAACCTCTGACAGCAAGAGCCGCCTTGCTCTCTCCTCCCTGCCACTGTCCCAACATACACACACCACCTGTATCCCAACTGCACAACACATACAACTGCGGCTTTGTAGGAGGCTTTGAGCTTTCTGGAAGCAGAGAAGTCCTGATAATTATTATAATTGCCTGAAAACGCCAACTGTGAAATATAATATGATTAATGGAATGGACAGAAGCCCAGCTTTTGTTTCTGGAATAGAAAAAAAGAAACTCACACAATTTGGACTTTATATGGAGATTAATTTGCTTACTAATTAGCATGAGAGGGGGGTACCTGGGAAGTACAAGTCTGTGTGACTGGGGAAGAAGGCCTAGCTTCCCGCAGGTGCCTGGGTACGTGAACACTCATGCTGATGTGTCTGCTCCCTTCTTATCCAAAGTCCTATAGATTCTAAACCCAGAGCCCCTTTACATGGACAGGCATCTCTAATTGATTATTGCTTGCTGAAAGAATACCTCCTAATTGCTGGTGGGCATGAGGATGGAGAGGGAGCTGGCCCTACTCACATTCATTTCCTCATCTTCTTTGTGTTCAAAGACTGGAGCAATAAGCCAGGACTGGAACACCAGGAGTCTCCCCATTTCCAGGTCTGGAATCCAGAGAGCAAGAGATCAGGGAGGGGAGACAGCCAGGTACCCCCGCGGGGCTCAGGAGAAAGAGGATTTGGTGGACTGCACGGTGGCACAAGGAGATGCATTTGTCCACAACCAGGAGGCTGATGCTGGTGGAGAACAGGCACAAAGAGATGGAACCAGGTCCCAGGGGAGACTAAGCAGAGCATCGGGACTTGGGAAAAGAAGAGCCGCAAATGGGCTTGGAAAGGAAGCCTCCAGTTGGACAGAGCACGACACTGCAGCTCACTGTCTCTGGTGTGGACAGCTGAGCCACCTTGGGCGCCTGGTCACCTCATCGGCCAAGGGCGGGTCTGCAAGGGCGATACTGTAGCCATCTTCCAACGTGGCCACAGGGGCCTCTGGACTGAGATGGGGCGAGGTCAGAGCCTCACCCCACGGGAAGCAATTTCTAGAAGGAAATAATCAAGCACTAACAACAAGATTTGGATTTCTCAGCGACAGAAGAAATCTCTTTCCCAAAGCCCGGCTCATCTCCCCTCCTTTGCCTGAACAGGGCTGGGGAATATCTTCAGGCCTCATCACAAAGCACTTTTGCCTCAAGGAATAGTTATGGAGAGAAAAAATTTTCAAGGGGCCCTACTGAACCAAAGTATCTAGCAGGGGTCACAAGCGAACATGCCTTCAGGGTCACGGAGAACAGAAATGCTGGTGGATACCTTGTAAGTACCACACACCACCTGCCTTCTGACACTCTTTAAACCTTCCCTTCAGGTGAGGCAAAATATGTGTTTGGGCTCAATTTGGCCTGCAGGCTACCAAATTGTGATCCTGGGGCAGTAACGGAATAAAAGGAGAAGGGTAAAGATAAAGGAAGGAAGGATTATGTGACGGGAACAGTGCTCATATTACTGGTTCTGTTTTTGTGACTTCTTTTCCCCTTCAAGGGGCCCCTTGTACATCTCAACCCAACTTCCCTGGTCAGATTTGCGGCTGCTAGAGTGTCTGGGTGAGGGAAGGTGGAGATGGGCAGGGAAGGGGTGTACCGCTCCAGAGAGGATCCTGTGATCCTCCACGGTTACTTCAATGTCATAAAGAGAACGCAGGTCAGGAAAGCTGGGTCCCAAGTCTGGCTCTGCTCCACACGACCTTTCAACTGCTTGTGGTCAGTTTTTCCCTACATCCTGAGAGCAGTACTAATCCTTACCCCACACAACTTTACAGGCCAGGATTAGATCTCCAAAATGAGATACGGCCTGAAAAATTGCTTGGCAAAACATAATGCGTATGTAACATATTATTATTGTCAACACTGCTGCGCTTACTATTATTTCTTTTGGGGACTGAATGCTAATGGAAAGAAAAGGCAATTTACAGCCAGCCACTTTTTGTTTAGCTTCTTCCTTCCTCATGGCTGAAAGGGGTCTCTGACAACATCGCTGGGCCACTGACTGTATGCATCACCTGACTGTCCAACTGTGATGAAAGCTATAGGTCATTACCAACGCTAATGTGTGCTGGGCCTCAGCAGGGCTGGTCGACCCCAGAGCTCCATCTCAAACATGGGTTTGGGCTCAGAGCCATGCAAATGATGGGACAGAAAACGAGTTTAAGAAGTAATAGTTAAGGCTATCTCCAGCTTAGCAGGCCAGACACTGCTTTGTGGGACCTCTGAGCTATCCCCCTTTTACCAAGTGTGGAGGTGAGGGCTTGGGGCCAGCACAGAAGGTGTGCGGGTGATTCTGGCAAGAGACCTGGGGAATCTTGGGGGAGAGGTCAGAAGCCTGAGTCTGCTTAAGACCCCAAGTCTCCATCAGGCCAAGGAACCTGGACGTCAGGGCTCCCAGCATGACCGCGGGCCCCTCTCCTCTACTGGACACATCAGCTCCGGCCGGGCTCCTCCAGGCCTCCTAGGATTTGGCTTCTGAGGGCTGGAATGGCCAGTCCTACAGTTGTACTGTGTTTAGCAAGGTTTGCAGCTTCCTCAAATCTTTCTCTGGGTTCTTCCCAGACAGAGGTGACCTTGGCGAAATCAAGATGGAGATGGCCTTGGGAAGCCGGGGAAAAGTACTGACTTGGAAAGGTGATCAGTTTCCGCAGCTGGTCGTCTGTAATGTGTACCATGCCCCAGGCTCTGTCCTATAAAGGTCACTTGCTGCATACTCAGGACAAACTCGAAGCAGACACCATCATGAATCCAATGTTACTGAAGGGGAAACTGAGATTTGAGATGGTAATGGGACTTGGCCAACTAAGCGGAGGTGCTGGGACTAAACCTGGGCAGGTGGGCTCTATTTTTCCTTAAGCAGGACCTGTCATGGCAGGGGGTCATGGTGGAGGGCCCCTAACCCAGCGCCAGCCTGGAGAGGGACAGGAAGACGAGGGAGGAGGCGCTACCACCATGCCACATAATCCTGGAAACACCTTTCCTCATCTGCACGCCAAACTGGACTCTGGCTAGAAAAGGAGTTTCAGAGCCAGGTGTTCCCTAAGCCCTGTCATTCATTCCCCAAAGATGACATTAGCAAGAAGCCTCCAGCTCTCAGCTGAGGAGAATTTGTTCCCTTCCCTTCTACGCCTCCGAGGTGCAGGCTAGATCTCCCCAGATACTGTGTGCAGCAGCGAGGGCCCAGAGCTTAGTGCCTTTTCTATCTGCTCTGTAAATAAGGTGACATCCAGATACCCTCTAGCTCCCTCAAAACTAGGTCAGCTGCTGAATATGGAGGTGTGGGACTGGAGAGAATGACTTTGAAATGACTTTATCTAGCAGGACCCCATGGGGGCCGCTGGCTGGCTTTTATGAAAGGGGCTCTTTTTATGTGAAAAGCAGACCCACAGTACCCAGACGGCTTGCCTGCTGAATCTGGGAGGGGGGGGGGGGATGGCCGCCTCTGCCAAGGGCAAATCCAGTGCTGCAGGCAACAGAGCAAGTGATAATGGCAGCGGGCTGAAAGACCGAGAGAGATCCTTCTGAGCCTGTCCTAAATACTGGCCATCTTTATGACAGTGGGAAGGGCGTCCATGCCCTGTCACAGACAGGATAAAAAAGAGGTTTATGATGCATCTGCTTGTAAAGAGGACCCCCATTTCCCTCACTTTAGGAAGCACCAATACTTGCTCCCCAAATGACGAGCTGGTCACCAACCCTTCGTGTCCATTCATCAGAGTGCCTGGGGCCTGATCCCTTCTGCAGGAGAGTCCTGAACCGTGAGGGGGTGGAGAGTGTCAGAGCGCTATTTAAAGCCCCCTCCTACGTGCTAACTCAACATCCTTGAATCCACAGTGGCCTCCCCAGTGGCCTCCCGTGGCTTTTTCAGAATCGGGCATACTCTCCCTTTAATCACATCCGGGACTCTATGGGAATCGGATTTGCAATTCAGATACATTGGGAAGAGATTAATCACTTGCCAGAGCTGTTTTGGTTTATGTTTTACTTTATAAGAGCACTCATTCACTTTATTTTATAAGAGCACTCATATATAAAATTCCTTTAAGTAATCCATTTTCTTCATGCATTAAAATTAGATTCCGGTGACAAAATTCAGTATCTGAAATTTTCTGGAGCATTCTTCCGGGAAACGAAGTAGAAACTATCAAAGCGCTATTGCCCCGTGCTTCTCTGCCCAGACCACCCACGTCCCATCCTGGACACACAGCGGCAGGGAGCCAAAGCCCTCTGGTCCATGGCCCTGGAGCAGGACACTTTTCCTCCTGTGTGGCGTTATGCTTGTGAGTGTGACCACTACGTTTCTGGCTTCCGCTCTGCTTCCCAAGGGGGCAGTCAAACCAAGGCCCAAGGCTGCCTTTCAGGTTTTCAACACTACCTTCGTTCTTCAACTTCCCAAGGATCAGCTTCTCTCAGAGGGTCCTTCCATCAGGAACTTATCTCTGCCTGGGTGTGCCTTCCTCTTGTGTCATTCCCTCAGTGGCCCCACGCTGGACTCCCCTGGCCTGGCTGTCTCGGGCCCCGTCAAAGAGCTTCTCCCAGCACACGAGACACCAGGGATTTCCAGGCAGCAAAGACGACAGACCTTGCCTTCTGGTGCGCATCTGAAAGTGAGGCTGGGGAAAGAGGCAGCCGAGTGGGGGTGGTAGGAGGGCGCGGTGTGTAGCGAAAGTAGGTCATTAGTGGTAAAGACTGCAATTTTCAAGTGGTTGTTAATGCTTTGTTTATATGGATTTCTCCAAATGTGACATTTTAATGGCATCATAATTGTGTGATTACAGTGCAGTCGACGCTGCTCGGGGAGGAAAGGCGACAGGGGCTCTGGCGACCTGCTGGGGGAGGCGGCTCGCTGCTCGGGCAGCCAAGGGGACTGGCTCGGTCCCGCTCAGGCCAGGATGCCTGACAAGCATGAGAAGTGGCTCCCCAGAGAGCCATCTGCAAGACAGGGCTATGGGTTTCCAGGAAACTCACACCCAGCCCAGCCCCTCGGACAGAATCAATGCCGGGAAGGAAGGGGATGAGGGTAGTTACTCATCCCCTGCTCCCCACACACCCCCCAAGTCCCACCCATAACAGTTGCATTGCTTCCTTCACTCTGTGCATATGCCATTCATTCATTTACTCATTTCTTGAGTTCTTATTGTCACCTGAGGTTAAGGGCCAATCGATATTCAGAAATAAGAGACAAAATTAAGTCAGAAGGAGAGAGTGGCAAGGAAAAGGATCCACATTTACTGAGTGCCTACCAGTCACTGTTTCTTGGCTTCCAGGAGCCCCATCTCAGGTTCTTTCTCATACTTTGGCATCTTCTCCATCATCTTTGCTGACTTCCTTTCCTTCCTGGCTTCTAAATGTTGGAATTCTCATGGATGTAATCCTGCTTCCTCTTCTCTTCTTACTTGCTCACCAAAGGTGATTTCTTCTATTCCTCTGCCTCCAACACCTCTCACAGGTGGCTAATTCCCCATAGCTTTCTGGTCTGGGTCTCTTTGCTGAGCTAAACAAAGGCCTACCTGATGATGCCCACTTGGATGTCTCACCCTGAGTAGGTTCCAAATGGAAGGCTCCATGTTCCCATCCCAACTGGCACCTCCTTCTGTCTTTCTCATGTGAGGAAATGGCACCACTATCCATGTAGGGGCTCAAAACAGGAATCTGACAGTCATTCTGATGCCTCCTTCTCTCTCACCTACACCTTCAGCCTGATCACTTGTATCCCCCACACATATCTAACCCATCACCCATGCCCTAAGATGGGTCTCCATCCAACCCCCTGCCCTCTCCTGTCTACAACCTGCCCAACCACCACCGACTGCCATAGGCCCACACTGCATTTCTACTCTTGGCCCAAACCATCTACTTTCCAGAGTCACCTTCTTAAAATAACACCTGATCCTCTCTCTCACATTCTAGCTCCAAGCATCTCCAGTGGCTCCTGCTGCACTCAGAATACGGTCTCCACTCTTCCATGGGCCCCCAGGCCCTGCAAATTCTCCAGTCTCAAGCCACTTCTCCCTTCCTCTTTGTTCATTATACTCTAGCCACACTGGCCTCTTCGGCTTCTTTTTTAAAGGATATATTTTTAAAATTTATTTATTTAGAGAGGTTGTGGTAGGGAGAATAGGAACAGAGAGAGAGACACAGAGACAGAGAGACAGAGAGAGAGAATCCCAAGGAGGCTCTGCACTGTCAGAGCAGAGCTTGATGTAGGGCTTGAACTCATGAACGACAAGATCATGACCTGAAGTCAGATACTTAACCAACTGAGCTACCCAGGTGCCTTTAGCCTCTTCAGCTTCTAAAACAAGACCAGCTCTTTCCCATCAGTTATGGGCTGAGTTGTCTCTTCCCAAGATTCACCTGTTGCAGTCTCTAGAACCTCAGAATATGACCATATCTGGAGATATCACCTTTAAAGAAGTAATTAGGGCTAAATGAGGTCATCAGGGGGGCCCTAATTCATGTGACAGTTTGGAGATAAGGCCAATAGATATTCAAAGAGATGATTAGGTTAAACCAGCCATCAGAGGGGTGCCCTCATCCCACATGACTGGTGTCCTTATAAAAAGAGGTAGAGATACCAGGAAGGTCCTCATACAGAGAAAAGGCCATGTGAGGACACAGTGAGAAGGTGGCCATCTGCAAGCCAAGGAGAGAGGCCTCAAGAGAAAATAACACTGTCAGGGCTTTGATCTTGGATTTCTGGCCTTTGGAACTTCAAGAAAATAAATTTCTGTTGTTTAAGCCTCTGATGTGTGGTATTTTGCTAGGGCATCCTTGAAAACAGGCCTCCATGCCTGCTGGGCTCTCTCCCCGGAATATTCTTTATCTGATCAACTCCTACCCATCCATCAGCCTCAAACAAAGTGCTGCATCTTTAAAGGGCCCTTCCATGAACTTTAGGTTGAATTAGTCTCTCCTTATAGTCTCCTAGAACTTTGTATCTCTCCTTCCAGGAAACTGGAAGCCCCAGCCAGCACCAGGTAACTCTGTCTTAGTATATATTTCCTGTCTTCCTCCCTGACCAAGCCATTATTAAAAAAAAATTTTTAATGGTTATTTATTTTTGAGGGAGAGAGTGACAGAGCGTGAATGGAGGAGGGATAGAAAGAGAAGGAGACATAAAATCCAAAGCAGGCTCCAGGCTCCGAGCTGTCAGCACAGAGCCTGATGCAGGGCTCGAATCCACAAGCTGTGAGATCATGACCTGAGCTGAAGCTAGATGCTGAAATGACAGAGCCACCTGGTGCCCCTAAGGCCACTGCATTCTTGAAAGCAGAGACCATGCCTGTATACAAATTTGTTGAATAAGTGACTCAATGGACAAGAATGATCTCATTAAGAGCCCTAGTATCTGGATACCATGATTTCCATGTCATGTACAAGCACAGGCTAGGAGGAGGAGAAGGAGATAGGCCCAAGGGCAGCCAGCAAGGAAGGAGCAAGGCTGGTGAAGGAATCGGGGCCATCTTCCTACAAAGAACTTGTAACGGCCCCATCTGTCCAAAGAAGGGAAGGCCAGCAAGGGCTCGGCCTGTTAGAATACTTAGGGAAGCACACAGGTCTTGGCTGGGGTCTGTAGGGGATAGGTCAGGCTGACAGGAGTCTAATACAGAGAAAGCAAGGGGGGATGGAAAGAGTGGGGACCCAACAGGGCCAGGGTTGCCATCTTTCTCCTCCAGTTTCTATCTCTGTGACCTTGAGCAAGTGATTTAACCTCACCCAGGCAACTGAGAACACCATCACCACAGCTGCCAATTATGCGAAATCTTGATGCTATTTTATGAACTAGTGGAATCATGTAAGTCATGATTGAGCACTGTGCCGTGCATACACTAGGCACTCAGTTAATAGCAGCTACATGTTTATTTGTTGGTAAAGAAGAAAACACTGTGTGTCTGCAGCACTGGAAGTGATCTCACCAATGAGGCAGCGAGGAGTGTCCTGGAGGGAGACAGGAGAGCTGGCTTCCAGGTGTGCCTCTGCCACCACATCCTGTGTCCGTGGGTAAATGACTTCTACTCTCACTTCTGGGTCTCGGGTCATTTTCCCTACCCATCAAATTTAGGAGTGAAATAGAGACAGCATTCTTTATTATTTGATGAGACATGACTGCCTTTCCCATGTGATGGAAGCCAATGGCCCCATTCCCTAGAGAAATGTCCTTATACACATAGATGCAAATTTCTGCTTCAAGTATCAAAGATCCAGTGCTACCCTACAGTCCCAGGAGGCACCTGGCTGTCAAGTTCAGTATAGAGGAGAGGGTGCCTTCTTGAAAAGATGAGTTTACGTGGGCAATCCTGTCTGATAGGGAAGAAATCAATGATGTCCTCCTTCCTCCCTTCCTGGCTACCCTTTAGAGGGCGGAAGCCAGCTCCCCAGCTCTTCCAGGCTCTGCCCATTTCATGCTGAGCACAGTAATGAGGCATGCTGTGCAGAGGGACCCTGTAATTGGTCCCTGCCCAGTGCTGTGCTGTAAAAAGACAACAACCTTGAGATATATTATCCAGATGTACACCCCCCAGCCCTGGCTGCCATCTGGGCCGCCTTAGAAAACATCTCCAGAGGTCCATGAGGAAACAGCCCTGGGAGAGAAAGGGGGGTGATTTTCAGCTGCTGCCCAGAAGCTGAGGGTGTTTAAAATGGGGCAAGGATAAGAAAGGGTGGGGATATCACTCACTTTCAGGAACTTTCCTACTCCTTGGTGCCTCAGCTCCGAGGACAAAACGTATTTCCTTGGCCTTTTTGCAAACTGACCAAAAGACAGGCTCTGGGGATTTAAGTCTTCAGATGTGCATTTAATTTTTCACACTGCTGCTGGAATGAGTTTTCTACAATACAGTTGGGTCCCATCTCTTACCCTGGGCTACAAGTGCTTCTCTGGACTTTCAGTCTCATGCTTAATCCTGGTCCCCACACACCAGTATCCTTACTGGTAACTTCCACCACCAGTACTAGAAAAGAGTTGAGAAAAATCTGACCCTGGCAATCTAAAAATGTCCCCTCTCCTATCGTGACACTATAATTACCTGTTTATCGGGCTGTCCTGCCCCAAACTGCCTATGCCTTAGAGGTAGGAGTGTGGATTTTCTCTGGGAAGTCTGGTATCCGGCAGAGGCCAGTGTCCTCATGAAGCCTCCCTGCAGGTCCTGCCTCCTCACCCTCACTCAGCCAGCCAACAAGCTCAGGCTGCAGAAAAGAGCACAGGACTCCCGGCCCTCAGACTATGCCTTGTGGAGGAAGTGAGCAGGCTCAGATATGCTAGGAAAGCGGTCAAGAATTGACCTGCCCTAAGTCAGGTTCAGGATCAGGCAAGATGTAAACTCCATGGCCATGATGCAACCATGTTGCTGGTGGGGGAGGGTGGGGGACAGAAACAAAGAAATGGAGCATAGCAGGAAGGAAGAATAAGGGGACCTGATTGGTTCAGTCGGTTAAGCATCTGACTCTTGGTTTCAGAACAGGTCATGATCTCATTGTTTATGAGTTTGAGCCCTGCATTGGGTTCTGCACTGAAAGCATGGAGCCTGCTTAGGATTCTTTCTCTCCCTCTCTTTCTCTTTGCCTGTCCTCTGCTTGCATGTGCTCTCTTTCTCTCAAAATAAATGAATAAACATTAAAAAAAATAAAAACAAAACACCAGACACACACACACACACACACACACACACACACACACACACACACACACACACACCAGAAACCCCAGTGTGAAAGAAAACATGACCCAAGGAGCAAAAGAAATTACCCAAAAATGCTTCATGTTCTAGAACAACCTAAGAACATGAACTTACTAGGACAAGAACTAAAAGATTAGATGGTAAAACAAAGAAATAGCTCAAAGGGCTATACAGCTGAGAACCACAAAACACTTTTGCAGAACCAGTAAACAAATGCAGAAACGCCAAGAAGCGAAACAGATGCAGCCAAGTCTAATTACTGATACCAACTGAAGGATCGCAGTTCTGGTCTGCCACCCACAGGCGGCAGGCCCTTGGGTGGGTCACTGCGGCCGCACAGGAGAAAGGCTCAGACTAGAGGAGGAGAAAAACCATGTAGAAACAGCAAGGTGACCCAACATCAGAAAAACTGGTAACCATGAAGCCGAGACACAGGTGGAATGCACAAAAGGTGTGTTCACCTTTTTCTTAACAACAGCTCCTGAAATGAATAAAGAGTTGACTGCAACACAGGCGCATGCCACATTCCATGAAAAAGTGATACAGAACAATGGACACAATGACATTTCCTGGCTTAGGTGTTGAACTTGGAAGATCAAGACAGAAATCGTCAAGTGTCCAGGCAGAACTAACAAGTCACCTACAGAAGGGAAAATGTCGACCTCAGACTTGCTCATAGCAACATTCACTGGCAGAGGACAATGAACAGAAGTGATAGATGGTAACTCTGTGCGAGACCCAAGAGCACCTTAACCTGTTAGGGTGTTGTTTGAGTATGAAGGCAAGAGGCTAACATTCTTACCATCAGAGAACCCAGGGATTACTGCACCTGTGAGCCTGCTTTGAAGAATCTTCCAGATGATAACATCTAGCCAAAGAAGACACAGTTCAAAAGGAAAAGCTCAGGAATGAAGTATTAAAAACAGGCAGGGAACTGAGTCTATTTAATTATGAAACAACCCAAATGGCTATGGGAACGGTCATAAAACTTACTATTTATGTGGTATGGAGTAAGCTACTTAACCTATTTGAGCCTCAGTTTCCATCACTTGGAAAATGGGAGAATCGTGTCTGTCTCACAGGCTTTAAGGATGAAAGAAAAACACCATCTGTGAAAAGCAGTGACTTGCATGTAACAGTTGACTAAGAGGTGAAGGTAACCAAAGATAAGGACAGAAACAAGAATGGAAGTGAGCACCCCAACTCTCCCCACCAGAAAAAAGGTAAGAAGAGGATCCACTGTTCAGGTCTGGAGAGCTTGTGGGGTACTCTGGACTCTCACAAAGATGCTTGTCCCAATGCTGCAAGTCAAAGAAGGGAGAAGCCTTCCCCACAGAGGGGTATGGGGCCCCAGGTTTCCAATCAGGCAGACAGCAGCCCCTTTTCCTCAGGACAGAGGTCAAGAAGGTCAAGACCAAATGGGAAACAAGACTTCACTTCACATGAGGAGCCAGGTGACAGGTAATCAGCCACCTGGTGAGGGCCTGGAGAGAACTTCCCATGTGACTGGTCCTGAGGAATGGGGCACCAAGGGGAACATGGACCGCACAGGTCATGAAGCCAAGTTCAAGAACTGGCACTGGTTCCTCCAGACCCATGTGCTCCACTTCACACCTTGCAGCCTATCCCCATCGGGGAAATATGGGGTTGGGATCACTGGTCTCCAAACTTCTTGGAGTCTACCATATGCTAGAGTGCAGAGTTCTGAGATGGCTGCATCCCTAGCAACTAATTCAACAAGCAAACAAAGGAAGGAGGGAGAAAGGCAAGAGAAACAGGAGGTTGAGCGTAAATTCACAGGTGAGGGGGTGATAGATGGAAGCAGGAAGCAAAAGTTCTGCAGGGCTATTGGGACGCTCCCTGACAGTGAACACAGAGAGGTGTCTGCCTCCCCCTGCATGGGACACCTCAAATTCCAGTCCTAACAGGACTGCTGCAGAAAGAAGTCAATACCACCTCTGAGAAGGGTCCATGGCATAAACATTGCACCTGCCTATCTTAAATAGGTGGGCTAAAATTTGAGAAGAAACCGGAGTTTTGCATAGTTTCAAAGTACATTCCTCCAAGACTTTTATTAACCACAAAGGGAAGAATGATAATTTTAAATGGAGGAACCTAGCAGGTATCACCCTGGCCAAGTGATCGAGGTGAACCCCACAGTAATAAGACATCAGTATCATGCATCCCCCAAAATGATGCACTCAGGCTCAGCATTACTTCCATAGCCTTCTCTCCAAAAGCACATCACCTCAATCTAATCAGGAGAAAACATCAGACAAACCCAATTGAGAGACATTCTACAAAATAACTGACTAGTACTCTTCAAAGTATCAAGGTCATGAAAGACAAGGAATGACAGAGAAACTGTCACAGATGGAAAGAGACTAGGAGACATCACAATTGAATGCAACACGGGATCTGGAGATGGATCCCAGAAAAGACAAAGGGGGTTAGCAGAAAAACTGGTGAAGATTTAATTAATCATTTCATTAATAGCTGGTCTGTAGTCTAGGGTTACGTAGTAAGGCTAAAGAAGCCATTTGAGGTTGAGAACTATACAGCATGGCATGCTGCTGTGCGCTGGTAGAAACAGAATATATTAAAACACAGACCACACACACACACACACACACACACACACAGACACACAATCTCTAACCCTGGGATGTCAAGTAAAAGGATACAAAAAATCAAACATGCAGGGCACCTGGGTGGTTCAGTCCATTAAGTGTCCAACTTGGGCTCAGGTCATGATCTTGCAGTTCCTGAGTTCAAGCCCTGTGTCGGGCTCTGTGTGTTGGAGACTGCTTCAGATTCTGTGTCTCCCTCTCTCTCTGACCCTCCCCTGCTCCCCCCTCAAAAAATAGATAAACCTTAAAAAATTAAAAAAAGAAAGAAAAATCAAATCATGGAACGTCAAGCAATGATGTAGCCAAAACTACCCAAAATGAGCCGGATATGTTAGACATCCCAAGGCATAAGTGTGAGCAGGCCTGGGAGCAGACCATCATCAGATAGAACTGGAATGTTCAGAATCGGGCTTGGGCACATCCCCAGAGGAAAGGAAGGCTGCACCAACAGGCGGCCTGACCTCTCCTCTACCTTGCCACATACAATCAGTGTACTGACATCTGTCTCTCTCTCACAACTATGGCCTCAGAAAAAGAGGCTTGGTTGCCCTCTGACAGAGAAGGAAAACACCTGAGTTTGTTTACAAGTTACTTGCATCCACAGATGGGTGCAAACCACAAATGAACTGTTGTCGCCCTACAGCCATACTTGGATGTGGCCTTGAATTGGTGCTAAGGGAAAATCCTCCTAGTTGGTAGAGCTTCAGACAAAGCACTTTGCCATGCACTTACTTATGTAGAGGAAGAAGAGACTCAAGGTAAGGGTATACCCAGATTCATGAGCAGTGGTAAATGGCTAAACTGATTGTTCAGGGACCTGGAAGGAGCAAGGTTAAAAGGCTGGAGACAAGGACGGCTGGGATATGGCCCTCTGGGACCCCCATCGTGTGTGAGGATCTATGTCACATGTTAATGCCCACTGAGGAACATCCGTGCCACAGCAGGCGGTGGCCGTCATGACTCTTTGGAAGTCAGCCAGGCTCTGTCCTCAGCTACTCTAGTGCATACAATTGGCTCATGAATAAAGTAGCCATGGAGCCAAAGACAGACGCTATGCATGGGCTCCCTCTCACCAACTCTGATGCAGCCACAGCCAGGGCCACATGCCAACCTGCCCCCAACAGAGACAAACGATAAAGCTAATATGACAGAGACCACTGAGACCAACCAACCATTGGACACAAGTGGGTTACAGTGTCCCCTCCCCCAACTGGAAAGGCAGTGACTCATCCTTCCTGATGAACCTATATTCCAGGTATATGTTCACATTTCCTGTCGGTAGAGCCTCCACTGGTACCACCAGTTTTTGTCACAGAAAGTCTGACCTGTCAGCAGGAATTCCCCATAACATTGTTTTGTACCAAAGGAGCCATTTTATGTCAAAGAGGGTGAGGCAATAGGCACCAGACTACAGATACACTGGTCCAAAAACATTCTATGCCATCCAGAATCTGCCGGCGTGTTGCTGAGGCACCAGCATGGAAATGATGCCCCGGGAGGACAGGACACCGTCCTTTAGGAAGCTGCCATGCACTGACGGCCAGTATATGATGCTCAATAGTCCGGTAGGGGATGTTCCTGGGTCTGGGTACCAACAGGTAAGAGTAGGAGTGGACCCATTCACTGCTCCCACAATCAGGGAGTTGGTGCTTTTTTTTTTCTCCACAACTGAGGCTCTTTGGGTCTAGATCCCCTGCCTGGGTCCCAGAGAGGAAACATTTCTATCTCTCAGTCCCACCTAAGGGGACAGAGTCCCCTTAAACTTAAAGCTACTGGCTGCCACCTCTTTGGTTTTGATTCTTTTTCCAGTAGACCAGAAGGCCCAGAGAATAGCTATCCAACAAAGGATGATGGAGGTGAGGTGAGGAGGTGGGGCCCCTGTGTAATGGGGGTGGGAGGCACGTGCTTGGCATTCAGGGGACTCCCTGGAGCATCTTCCCAGTGCAGCCGTGACTGGGTAACAGTCACCAGAGACACAGTAACCAGAGTCTCATAGATGAGAGTCTGGATCACCCCACCAGGCAAGCCACCTAGACCAGCCCTCGGTGCGGGGTGGGGGGTGGGGGGGTCCAGAGTGGGTGGAGGGGAGGGAGACATGAAGATCACTTCCAGCCCTGGGAACAAACGCAATAGCAGGAGCTACAGTTCATTATGCTGGCCCTTCCCTCACAAGTTTCCTTAGAAGCTGCCCAATGGAATCCCAGAGACACTTGGATGGTATATGGATTGTACTGAATGGAGGGGTGAATGCCACTGGGGTCCCTCCCAGATTCCATTAACTGCACCTGTATCTCCTTCCCCCAGAGGCCAAAAATGCTGGCTGCCGACTTCCTCAGAGGACTGCCCTCCGTTGAGCGGGCTCTGCCTTTCCTGGAGCTTACATTCCTGGCTCTGGGGAGCAGCTGGTGCCTCAGCTGAGCAGGCTTTGCCCCCGGGCTCCCTGTGGGACCAGGCCTTGTGTGCCTCCTTCCTCTGCCCTACTACCCTCTCTCCCAGCTCCGCTCCTGGGAGTGCTCTGTTACATCACTTTGGCAAGGCTCTGCATTGTGGATCCAGACCCAAGACAAAGGTAAT
Organism: Suricata suricatta; assembly: GCF_006229205.1. NCBI lineage: Eukaryota > Metazoa > Chordata > Mammalia > Carnivora > Herpestidae > Suricata > Suricata suricatta. The sequence goes on along the minus strand of NC_043703.1, from coordinate 141,122,251 downwards.
ACATGTTATGTTCAAATAGATGCCTGGCATGCAGTATCTGCTCAGCAAATGCCAGCCTTCGCCAGCACAATGTGCCAGGCTCTGTGCTAGGAGCACTATGCTCATTATTCACTGACCCTTGGTCACCCTACTAATGCCACTTCTGTCTCATGTATTAATTCTGCCTTCACATTTGCATCAGGTTCTAAGACTCTAACCCCTTCCATCCCCATGGCGGTCAGCAGAGATGCCCAGCGCCCTGGTACCTCGATGGCTGGGGCCTGCCAGGAGTAACTGGGGCCCCTCAGCATGCCCCACCTCCCATTCCCAACCGCCACAGCACTTCCGGCGGGCCTAGCAGTATGAATTCTCTAGGCCCCATCATAGCCTTAATGCTATCTGAACACACTGCAAGTAATACACATAGCACGTTCTCCGTTTTTATAAACGTTTGAGTTTCCTGCTGAGGAAGCACAAGATTTTTTATTTTTACCTGGAGGAGACCCAGGCCCTTGATTACAGAAAAGTTTAAAGACTGGAATCTTCTGCCTCAGGAGTGAGTCAGAGTTGAGTGAGAGGGAAGCAGGATCAATAATCCACATTCAGTTCATGGCGCCTGGGGTGGGGGCCCCTTCTGCAGGGAGAGGGTCCTGTTTAGGCTCTGCCCCAGTGACCCTGCAGTCACAGAGACCCCCAGGGCACACGCAGGGGGCCCAGCCCCCAGTCACCTGGGAGGACGCCAGCGCCACAGCGCAGCACCGGGAGGGTGACAACGGTTGAGAAAGAGGGCACTTGATGAAATTAAAAAGCAACCAATTTAAAAGAGATTAAGCAGGGAAAAGGGGATTTAATGATCAGCTTTTGCCACTGTGAACTAACTGAACCCACTGGCCCGGAGACTAATGGTTTAATATGTTGTTAAACAAGGGTGAGACTTCTGTGTGAATAATACAGCCATTTGTAGTTACAGCTATGACAAGGGGGAACTGCCCTCCCAGGGAGGCCCGGGCCTTGGGGGTGGCCCTGTCCTGGGTCCTGACCAGGGGCGGAGGCCTGGGGCACAGGGGGCCAAGCAGAAACTCCGCCTGCCCGCAGACAGACTGCCTATCTCTGGCACGGCAGAGCACCGGCTCTGGTGGAATAACGGGCCACATACTGTTCACTCCTGCTGAAGGCTCTGCGGGGCTGGGAATCTGGCAGATCGACATCAAGCAAGAGGCGTTGGGGATGGATGGACAAAGGGAAGGAGAGACGGAAATTGCCATGCCTCCCTGCAGCTGAAACTCTCCACCAACACAAAACAGTGCAGTCTTACTTTAAATGCACTATTTAAAGTTTATTCACATATTTGTTCATTTTGAGAGAGACAGAGGCTGCGTGAGTTGGGAAGGGGAAGAGACAGAGTTGGGAGGGGAGAGAGCACAGAGCCCGATGCGGGGCTTGAACTCCAAAACTGTGAGATCATGATGTGAGCAGAAACAAGGGTTGGACACTTAATGGACTAAGCTGCCCAGGCACCCCTGCAGTCTTACTTTAGAACAGGACTCAAGTTGGGAATTTGTTGACCCCGGAGCTTATTTTGAGTGGGTTTGGCTTTGTATTTTAATTTTTTTAATGTTTGTTTATTTTTGAGAGAGAGTGCAAGCCGGAGAGGGGCAGAAAGAGGGAGACACAGAATCAAAAGCAGGCTCCAGGCTCTGAGCTGTCAGCACAGAGCCCCACGCAGGGTTTGAACTCACAGACCATGAGATTGTGACCTGGGTCAAAGTTGGACACTCAACTGACTGAGCCACCCAGGAGCACCAAGTGGGTTTTACTTTAGTTTTCATTGGCAAAGAACCCTTCCTTCAGGAACTGCAGAGCCCGGATGTCTGACATCTGACCCACATGTCACCAGCACCCATTGTGCCATCATTTGTGAGGGCTCAGGGGACTCATCATTCACTCATTTGATGACCACTCATGGGGAATCTGTCTGTGTCCACCACGGTCTGTGTGAGGCAGGAGGCTGGGGGCTCTCCACATGATCACACAACCGAGTCCTGTCATGAGAGTTATGGCCAGGCACGTCCAAGGGATGCGAAGGTCTCTTGCTGAGGTCAGATGGCTTTTGATTGCTCCTTGTCCAGAGGCTGGCACGTCAAGCTGGGGCTCAGACAGTCATGAGAATGGCAGCTGGGAGCAGAGCAGAGAGTCCTGTAGTCCCATCTATTTTGCACCTGCTTCCTGTGTGACCCTCAATACTGGGCTTAGAGTCTCCATTCACCCCTCTGTAAAATGAGAAATGTGACACCTGTCCTGCCTGGGTAATAGGATCGCTGTGGGAATGAAGTAAATGGATGTGAGTAAAAGTGCCTTGACAACCTAACCACATTCTACGTATACAAGAGACTATTACTGTGCCAGAACTACGGTACAGAATTGTACCAGAGCAGAGAGGAGAGGAGGCCCAGCAGTCTACCCTGCGCACCTCTGCAAAACAGAAGGGTATGAAATGGCTGCGGATTTGGGAACATATGTGCTAGAGAGATGTGTTTTGCTACTATAACATGGTAAAGCAGTATTGGATCATTACCCTGGACATGAAAATAGACTAATGTCTAGGCCTGTACTTTTTAATTGTGTTTATTAAAAGGGAACTGAGCCTAAAGTAAAACTGTTCTATCTAAAACCTGGCTATAGCTTTTAATACCTTCATGGGGTCAACAACACCCTAGGCACCCTAGAAGTTGAAAAAGATGCAGGGGACCCTCAGGTGCCCCTGCTCTCCCTGCCTTGGAGACAGAGAATCAGAACTCCACTCTGGGCAGCACAAAGTTGGGGGTTGGGCAATTCCCACCTGTGCCTAGAGTTCAAAGTGGCCTCAGCATCCCATAAGGATGGTCTCCTCTGAAGACCCAAGACAGTGGCTGTCGTCAAATTCTCCACTCTTCCACAGTCACATTGGGTCTAGAATTGGCCTCCCGGGACGTACTTCAGCCCCTGTGAGTGGGGAAGTGTGTTGTTGGCAAGATAAGCCTCCATTCTTCTCTGTCTTGTCCTGCTCTGCCTCTTGGCTCTCCAACATCACACAGCTTATAGTGATCATCGGGGACAAGGCAGCCCCACCTGCCAATCTGGAATTCATCTGGCTCAGCCCGACTCCGGGTGAGCCAGTCTCCGCTGCTCTGAAGAGCGCATGGTGTGCTGGGGAAACAGGCTTTCCAGCAGCCTGAGCATTTCTGAAAAGCCAATTACATGCTTATTACTCCTCTGCAGGAATGAAACCCACGTCCCACATGGCCAGCCCCTTCCCCAGCACACACTCACTTATCTCAGCCACGCAGTCCCTCCTGCCAGCCACTGCTGTCAGAAATGTATAGCTGGGCTCTTAATCACCTGCCAATGGGCCTGGAGGGGAAGGCAGGAGCATGAATTCCAAGAGACATTCAGCAAGGGCTGGAAAAGCGTGCGGGCATGGCATGGATGAGCCGGTTTGCAGGCAAGGGAGACACCCTGGGGGTCATGCGAAGTGGTGGTCACAAAAGGGCAGCAAGGTAAGAGGTAGCTTTGGGGGAGGTCCGAGGTCCTCTCTCGCAGACCCATGGGCCAGATCCAGCCCTCCACCTGCTGCAATAAATAAAGTTTTATGGGGACACAGCCACACCCACTCGTTAACAGGCTGTCCGTGGCTTTCTCTGTACAACAGCAGAGCTGAGACCATATGGCCTGCAAAGCCTGAAACATTTGCTACCGGGCCCTTTCGAGAAAAAGGCATAGTGGGAAGGGCCCTGGAGCCTGGGTCTGGCGATGGGAGACTAGAGATAAAATGTGTACTCTGTCCTGCCCTTGGCTGTGTGCACCTGGGGAGGGGTCTTCATTTCTCCAAAGCCCAGTGGATGATTTTCTCATCCATCCAACAGGGATGTAATATCTACTTTACAGGGTTGCTGCCATAATTAGTAAAAATTGGAGAAGCGGTACGTGCAGTGAAAGCCTCAAAGGCATGTGCATCGACAAGCAGGGAGGCAGAAGGGTTCCTCCTCTGATTCTGAAATAAAACTTTGCATCCTATTCATCGTGGCTGGAATATCTTCAGAGACCCTGCATGTGTTTTACAAATATGTGTGTAATTGGGAGGGGTGGGTCAGGAAGCAGAGGAGGGATGAAGGGAGAGCCGTTTATCACTGTCTTGATTTTACCAAGAGAAATACTGATAGAAACAGGAGAATCAACGCCTGCTTTCTTTTTTTAATGTGGATGCTGCCAGACCCAAAATACGGCCACAGAGACCTCAGGGGGGGCCCCTCAGTGGGTGATGGTCAGATATTGGGCCCCAATCCCATCAGACTACCTGGCTTGGGGTCAATTTTCCCTTGGCTGGAGTATTATAGATCTTGACCCCATTCTCAGCCTTACAGTCTCCTCTCAACTCTGGTTCCTAAATAAGGTCACTTTGTACCAGTACCCCACCTGCCTTAAAGTCAGAATACAGGGCCTTCAGTTGGCATGTAACACGTCCATAAAACAGGGTCCTCAGACTGAGCCAATGTGGACTGAGAGGCAGGGGCCCCAAGATGGTGGGATATGAGGCCCTGTTCAAGACGCTTATGGCATCCTTGGGGCAGAAGGGAGGCAAGCCGGGCCAGGTACGGAAGGATCCTTAGGCTCTACGCACAGAAGAAATTATGGTGCTCCTCATATATAATTCTAAGTAAAAAACATGCCACAATGACACACAAGACCGAAGTTCTTTGTAGCTTTTCCTTTTTTATAATTTTTTAAATGTTTTATTTATATTTTTTGAGAGAGAGAGAGAGAGAAGGAGGGGGAGAGAGAATGCATGGAGGAGAGAGGCACAGAGGTGGGGAGATACAGAACCTGAAAAAGGCTCCAGGCTCTGAGTTGTCAGCACAGAGTGGGTCACAGGGTTCAAAACCACAAACCATGAGAACATGACCTGAGCTGAAGTCAGACGCTCAACCGACTGAGCTACCCAGCCAGAGTTCTGTGTAGATTCATGACAGCTGACCTCTTCCTCTTGCCTCCCGCCCACTGGTGGCCCTGCTCTGCAGCTGTCCACTTAGAGAAGACGACACTGACGCTAAGTGCTCTAGAGGGCCCCAGCAAGGGGCACAGATGGTCAAGAGAGACCACTTCTGGAAGCAGACTTGGGGATGCTAAAGCAGGGGCATGTTTGGGTCAGGCCTCGAAGAACAAAAAAATTTCAACAGATTGAGATGTGGAGGAAAGTTTTCTAAGGGTCTGGCCAAAAGTATGGAGTGGGGAAAAGACATGTTTGAAGGGAGAATAAAATTCTAAATTTTGCCTGGAAAAGGTTCTGGTGGATGGGTAATAATGCTAGTAAGACAGAGTGTGGAGGGCCTTAACTACTAAGTGTCCTATTTGGACCTCATCCTCTCTTGCCTCCTCAAGGAATTCTTTCCTATAATTCTCTCTGTTTTACATCATCACATCCTTGCTCTCTGCTGGATCATTCCCATCAATTAGCATGCAAACCTAGAACAGTGTTTCCCATCTTTCAAAAACCCTCCTTTTTCCATCAACAAAACAAAAGGCAACCTACTGAATGGGAAAAATATTTGAAAAGGATATATCTGATAAGAGATTAATACAGAATATAATGAACTTTTATAGCTCAATACTCCCCCAAAAAGACCAAATAATCTGATTAAAAAATGGGCAGAGGGCCTGAGGAGACATTTTTCCAAAAAAGACATACAGATGGCCAACAGACACGTGAAAAAATGCTCAATGTCACTCATCATCAGGGAAATGCAAAACCACAATGAGATATCACCTCACACCTGTCAGAATGGCTAATACCAGACAGACAAGAAATAACAAATATTGGCAGGATGTGAAGAAAGGAGAACCCTCATGCATTCTTGGCAGGAATGCAAATAGGTGCAAACACTGTGGAAAACAATATGAAGGTTTCTCAAAAAATTAAAAACAGAACTACCATATGATTTAGTAATTCCACTACTGGATATTTACCCAAAGAAAATGAAAACACTAATTTGAAAACATACATGCACCCCTATATTTTCTGCAGCATATTTACAATAGTCAAGATATGAAAGCAATCCAAGTGTCCATCAATACATGAATAGATAAAGAAGATGTGGTATGTCTATGATGGATTATTACTCAGCCATTAAAAAAATGAGATCTTGCCAACAACATGGATGGACCCAGAGCATATTATGTTAAGTGAAATAAGTAAGACATGAAAAGACAAATACTGTATGATTTCACTTACATGTGGAGGCTAAAAAGAACCAAACCAACAACTGAAAAAACAGAAAACAATTCATTAATAAAGAACAAACTGGTAGTGAACAGAGGGGAGGCGAGTGAGGGGATGGACAAAATAGGTGAAGGGGATTATGAGATTCAAACTCCCAGTTATAAATAAGTCACACAGAGATGAAAAATACGGCATAGGGAATATAGTCAGTAATACTGTAGTATGTTGTATGGTGACAGATGGTGGCTACACCTACCGGGGTGAGTATCACATAACATGCCGAATTGTTGAATCACTATGTTGTACACTGGAAACTAATATAATGTATGTCAACTATACTTAAGTGATAAAATTATTTTTAAAAACCCTCCTTTGACCCCAGATCCCTCTCCAACAACCACCCTCTTTCTTGGCTTGCCTTTACAGACAGAGTCCTGCCTTCACTGTCTCTTCCTCTTCTCCGTTGAGTCCCAGCCCATCAGGCTTTCTCTCTATGTTTCCATTGAAATGGCCTTTAGAGAGGTCTTCCATGATTTATGAATGATCCTCATGGAGATCTTCCATGATTTATGAATGATCCTCATGGAGATCTTCCATGATTTATGAATGATCCTTATGGAGGTCATCCATGATTTATGAATGATCCTTATGGAGGTCATCCATGATTTATGAGTAGCCCTTATGAAGGTCAACCATGATTTCCACTTGGTTAAAGTCAATCCACAATTCCGGGTTCTCTCATGCTTGACCCAGCAGCATCGTTGCACAGTAGTCCAGTCCTCCCACCAGATCACTCTCCTCCTTTGACTCTGGGACGCATCTCTGTCCTGGGTTTCCCCCCACCTCTCTGACTGCCCCTTCTCAGCCTTCTCCCTGCTAAGCACTGAAGTGCCCTTCCATCTTTTCTGTATCCACACACTCTCCTTTCCTGATCTCATCTACTACAAAGGCTTTCAACATAAAGATCACTCCTAAATTTCTATCTTTACCTGAAACCTCTCTGCTTCTTCATGTCCAACTGCTTCCCCAGTATCTCCAGTGGAAGGTTTAAAATATTTCCTGACATGAGTCCCCAACCTAGGTCTCGATTTCCCTTCCAAATCTGTTCTTCTGAGCCTTCTCCACTCAGGGAGAGTCGAATCCATCCATCCCGCTTTTTCAGCCTTCAGCACGCATGTCATCCTAGCTTCCTTGCTTTCTCACTCTCCACATCCTTTCTGTTGGCAAACATGCAACATACCACACGTGACTCAGTGCCTCCACCACCACCCCTGTGCCCACTCCACCTTCTCTTATCTAACTGGTCTTCCTGTTTCTTCCATTTCTCCCTAGAGGTTATTGTCCCTATAGCAACAAGAGTGATCTATTAAGCACATAAGTCAGATTACATCACACCTCTGTCCAAAACTTTCTCCGGCTGCACATCTCACTCAGGGACAAAGTCCTTACAATGGTCTGAAAACCCCCATATTCTCTTTTCTCCCCTTAGTCATTCTACTCCAGTCATACCAGGCTCCTGGCTGCTCCTTCCTGGTGCCCGTTAAGTTCCCACCTCAGGACTTTGGCACATGCTGTTTCTTCTAGCTAGAATGCTTTTCCCCCAGATATCTGCCTGGCTCACTTCCTCTTGCTCAGATCTTACCTCACCTCTTTGAAGGACTCATCTGGGGGTGCCTGGGTGGATCAGTCAGTTGAACGACCAGCTTCGGCTCAGGTCATGATCTCACAGTTTGTGGGTTTGAGCCCCGTGTTAGGCTCTGTGCTGACAGCTTAGAGCCTGGAGCCTGTCTTCAGATTTTGTGTCTCCCTCTCTGACCCTCCCCTGATCATACTGTCTTTCTCTAAAAAAATAAATAAAACACTTAAAAATTTTTAAATAAAAAAAGTAAAGGACTCATCTGGACCACCCTTCCCTTTATCATGTTCTGTTTGTCTACATATTCACTCTAAAAGATTATGTATCCATTTGCTTTCTATCTTCTCTAACTAGAATGTGAGCCCCATGAGGGCAGGAGCTCCAGTGGGTACTCCTGGCAGCCAGTCTAGAGCCTGGCACATGGTCCCACACAATAACAGTTGCTGGGTAAGTACCAGGCCCCAAAGTATGGATTTGATTTGGAGAAGCAGTGGGGAGCCACCGAAAACCACTGAGGAGAGTGATCCCACACAGCAGGCTCTGGGACCATCTTCCCAGTAGGGATGGCAGGCTCACTGAGCAATCAGCAGTTCCCAGCTTGAAAGTCAAAATACATAACATACAGTTCTGCTATATCAGATACTTGGTTTGCAGCAGGTCAGACACTTCATCAATTTGGGGCAATTTTTTTAAAATTCTGTGATAATAATGAACCTAGCTAACAGTGATTCAAGTACTTAGGTTAAATACATTTAATCTTTCTTATAACTCACTATTCTACCTATTTCAAAGATGGAAAAACTGAGGCAGAAAGATGTATAATAATACTAAGAAGCTGACAAGCCTGAGTCCCCATGCAGGTAGGTCTGATTCTGAAGTTTACGCTGTTCCCCGCCTCATTCTGCCCGCCTGTGGGAGGGCCTGGCATCAGGATCTCCAAGGAGCCTGCCCATCACTAACAGTCTATAATACAGAGGGGCAGAGGGATTGAGATTTTAAGGCCTAGGCTCCAGCAAGAGTTGCTGCTGCAGTCTTGAGTCAGAACACCAGAAACTCAGGCAGGTTTCTATGCTCCCATCTCGAAGGAGAATTCCTTCTTCAGTAAACCTCACTCTTTGCTCCTAAGGCCTTCAACTGATTGGATGAGACCCACCCACATGGTGGAGAGGAATCTGCTTGACTCAAAGTCTACTGATTTAAATGGTCATCATGTGTTTAAAACACCTTCCCAGCAACATCTAGACTGGTGTTGAACAAAGAACTGGGACCCACAGGCCCCTGCCCCTAGATGACACACTGCATTAACCATTGCCATGAGCTTGTCCTTAGAGGGTCCCCATGTGCAGAGCTGGCCAGTGGCCCAGGTGGAATATCGGGCACTTTCAGGAGGACAGTTCTCTCCAGCAAGGGGCTGGGCCACTGGCTTTTCTGCAGGAGGTTTGCAAAGGTCACAGTGTCCATCTTGATTTCCCTTCTCCTATTACTTTGCCAGGTCCCCGAGGCCTTGTAGAAGCGTTTTTATTCCAGCTATTATGGCTGTTGTTATTATCCTTCTTAATCTTGGCACCAGGATGCCTTGGCTGGCTTCCAAGAAAAAGAGCTACTTTCTGGGTCCCTGACACCCTTCTGTTGCTTTAATCGGATGCAGAGTATCTTGTCTTCTCTCCCCAGACAGACGCTGGAGTGTGGCCTGTGATGGCTAAAGTGGCTGCTCTGTCCTGGCTCAGAGATGAATGAGGCCTCAAACAGGGTGAAACCAGGTCATCGTGACTGCCACGCGGAGATGTTTGCTTCTAAGGAGATTCCACAGGCCCCTGTGCCTATCACTTATCAGAAGGAGGGGGGCTGGCCCCAGGAACCACCATGGGCTCCAGTCCTGCCCCTGGACTGTGGACCTGCTTTTCCCGATCTCCAGCCCTGAGTTCGCAGGAAGACCTGGCTAATCTGCAGAGTGTCTACCAGTTCTAGCATCCCACCACGCCACCATGGCTGGTCATTTCTGTCATGCTCACGTACAAAGAAAGGGGTCTGGCCTGGATCAGGGTGTGCAAATGGTGCACAAGGACTTAAGGGCACAGCTGGGAATCGAATCCAGGACCCTCAACTCTCAGCCCACAGCCCTTTCCTCTCCAGTCTTCCCCAGGCTGCCCACACTCCTGAACACAATCTAACATGAGAAACACACACCACACTGAGACCAGGGTGCCTACACAGCACCTACACCTACTAGTACAAGAAAAACTAACCTTTTATGAATGACACTCCCTTTCTGCTTGTATTACTTCCTCATTCTGTCCTGCGCCTTAAAATATACAATTCACGGATGTACCATAATCCATATTAAAAAAAACACTCCGGCCCACCTGACACCACCCAGGCACAGTGGAGAACCAGATCCCCACATACTCTCGCTGGGCCTTAAGGATGGACTCTTTCGGTGTTTTCTTACTCTGAGAAGTCATGGGGTCCAGTCAGAGATCAGATCTTCAACCTCAGGTTCCCAGCACAGAGCACACAGACCCCAGACAAAAGGGGTAATGAGTGAGATGGGCCAACCTTGGCAACTTTAGGGACAAACCTGATGCATGGATCCTGGTGGGCTAACAGTATTCCCGAACATCCCTTTCGGGACTGGGATATAGTAGTAGATGCCCATTACCTGTGTTTCTATTTATCACCACAATTTCATGTGCCTGCCCTACATGGTTAAAGGGGAGTCAAAATGAAACTCACACCCACCATTACATACCCGTGTAGACTCTTCACCTCTGTAAACAATAATGTTTGCCTCCGGAAGGCTTTAGGTACCAACTGCTGCCTGGGGGATATGACGTGCAAAGAGGGTCATGGTGTGTGTGTGCGTGTGTGTGCACACACGGATGTGTGCTGGGGCCAGGGTGGCTGCCCTGGTGGCATCTTCCTCAGGTGAATAAGGCTTGCTTGGTCAACAGCTCCTAAGCATATGTAGTCAGTGCATAATGCATACAAATGTCCTTGTAAACTTGAACCCATTCTTTAATAGTAAATGTTCCTGTTAATCCCGCCATTTCCATTGTGGCCAGCATAAACGTTTCCTCATCTTCCTTCAGTTCCTCAGGGCCAGAAGCCTGACTTCCTCATGCAGGAGGCTTCCCAGAGAGACAGGTGTAAGGGTGCCTGGCCTCTCCTGAAGGGGGAGCATTACTAAGTGTCACTTACTAGCCACTTATCTTGCCAAGGCCTTCACTGTCCTCCAGCTACCTCCCTTCTCCGAGATGATGGCCCTCTACCTCCAAGACAAGACGGGCTGAACCAGACACCTGCCCCAGGGCTCCCTGCTCCTCTTCACCTTGACTCAGGCCAGATCAGAGCTCAGACCCTGCAGGACCAGCTCTGGGCTGAACACCACTGATTCACCCTTGCTGGGTAATGACACCAACATTCAGAGCTTCAGGGCCACTGCCTGCACCCAGGCCTTTAACAGGCCATCTCCATCCAGGTCAGAGCCAGAGCTGCCTGTCCTCCCCAGTGTCCCCACATGTAACAGTCTGTGTCAGAAATACTGCTCCTATATTATAAATATGCAAAGCCGGGGAGGCGGCGGACGACCAGGATAAAACACCCGGGATTATTTATGAGTCTCCAACTCACACACTGGGGCTTTATTTGCTTAATGAATGGCCGGGGCCAGCCATCAGCCCAGGGATTTATTTGTCACCGGGAGCAGAAGACACTAGGACGTGGAGATGTAAAAATGACAAATTCCCCGACTCAGCCAAGGTGGTATTTCATTGCCGTGATATCCAGCAGGGAAGAGAAGGTGAGGGGCGGGAAGGACGCTCCCAGGTGAAGCAGTGATGGCTGGGGGAGGGAGGGGCTGGGCAGGGGGGACCTACAGTTGAGAGATTGGCCAGTTTAACAGACAAAAAAACACAAAAACCGAAACGCTGCTTTCCAGAACGGAGGCCAAGGGCCAGGAATGAGGGCCCTGTTAGCAGTCCTCATGCGTGCCTACTGCCGTCTGCCCTCCCGCCTCTCAAACCCCCGCACCGGGAACAACGCTAACGTGCACACTGTAAGGAGTGCGAGCGCAGACGTGGGCACACTCGGATCAGAGTTTTTTCTCAGCAACTCACTGGGCAGGGTTACCTGAACAAGTTGCTTCAAGTCTCCAGAACTGTTACGTCATTTGTAAAATGAAGGGAGGGCCATCCGGGTGGCTCTGTTGGTTGAGTGTCTGACTTGATTTTTGGCTCAGGTCATGATCTCACGGTTTGTAAATTCTAGCCCCACACAGCATGTACAGTGAAGAGCCTGCTCAGGATTCTCTCTCTCTCTCTCTCTCACTTTGTCCCTTCTCTGCTTGTGTTTGCTTGTTTTCCTTTTTCTTCCTTCCTTCCTTCCTTTCTCTCTCTCTCAAAAATAAACAAATAAACTTAAAAAAAAATCCTTTGAAATGAAGGGACGGACCAGCTCTCTGACTCCTGGACAAACAGAAGCCCCTGTACCACCTGTACCAACATCAGCCTCCACCACCATCAACCACTGGTCCCCCATGAACCTGGTCTCACACGCATCCCCTCCCAGTGAAGTCCTCTGGCTTTGAATCTTGCCCCACATCATCCATTTGGTAAAAACCCCAAGTTTCAGCTAGGCTGACCACTCAATTAGCAACTGTATTTCCCAATCTGCCCCACAGCCAGATGAAAACACACAAAAAACGGAAGCTGAATGGAAATCGCATGCGCCATAATCAGGTTACAACCTTACAAAAGGATATTGACTATCCATCCCTCTCTTTTCCTCCACCCCTGGGACATGGATATAAGGCCTTGGCCATATGGACAAGGACAACACTCTAAGGCATGGAGGAGCAATTAGACAGAGGCTGGTTCTTCATGTGACCTCATATGGCAAAGTAACACCAACCTGGACCATCTTTGGACTATGTAGGGATGAAAGAAGAATATTTTTTTATTTGTTATTTTTTAATTTTTTAAAAATAGTTTATTACCATGTTGGTTTCCATATAACACCCAGTGCTCTTCTCCACAAGTGCCCTTCTCCTTCTTTTTTTTAAAGTTTATTTATTTATTTTGAGAGAGAAGAGAGGGGAAGGGAAGAGAGAGAGGGAGAGGGAGAATGCCAAGAAGGATCCATGCTGTCAGCACAGAGCCTGATGAAGAGCTTGAATGGTGAGATCATGACCTAAGCCAAAACCAAGAGTTGGACACTTAACTGGATGAAACACCCAGGTGCTCCGCAAAGAAGCAGCTTCTATCTTGGGTGAACCACTTCGATTTTGGGTATCTTTGTTACAGTAGCTTAGTCCATATCCTAATTAATGTACCTCCCATTGTCCTTCCAGGAAGAGGAAGTCCTTTTCAGCGCATCATCCCTATGAGTGCATTCAGAGACTTACCTGATTCTTACATATGTGTTTTCTAGATGGTGAGCAGCTGGAAAGCAGCTAAATGAATGAATAAATTCCCCATCAGACAACCTCAAGAGACCTTAGTACTAAAAAAAACCATATAGGAAATCAATTATGTATGGAATGGCCTAACCATTTAGAGTTTCCAGAGCAGTACAAGAGGAAGCAGTGGGAGCCTCTAGCACCTGACTCACGTGCTGGGAAGGAAGCCAACCAGGTTGGTGGAGGCTGCTACCCTTCCTCATGACCAGTGTAAGGAAGGCTCTGGGACACGGCAGCACTTGTCCCCTCCCCTCTGAGAAATCACCAGTCTCAGGCTGGGCACCAGCCTTGGGCAAAAGAAGAGAAAAACAAAGGGTTTGTATCAGAGATCACTCCAGGTATTTTAAGCTAGAGGGATCTAACAGAGGTATTTAGAAGCTTATAAAGTTGTTGAAAAGGCTGAGAAAGCAGAAGTTAGGGGTGTCACTATGAGTGTTCAGAAAATCAGGAATTAGAGGAAACTGCCCCAATGGCCCTAGCTGCCTCTACAGCACAGAATGGGGGACACTTCTGTCACCATTAACAAGAGGACATTCAGAACACTGTAAAACCTCACATCCCAAACAAGCAAGCTCAAATTATGCAATTCTAATACAAGAATGTAGTTTCCTATAACGGAGATCACTCTGTGTTCAGAGAATTTAAGGAACTGCAAATCCTTTCTCAAAACTGTAGATACCTGAGCCCTGTCCTGATACCAGGAGATCACTTCCAGGGTGAATGCCTGGATGGTCCTATGAGTCTCATCATGTGGCCCTGGGAAAAAGCAGCGCCAGGGCTGGGAATCAAGCCCCATTACTTCCTGCCTACCAATGTCTCACATGCGTGACTGGAAATGCTCTTAAAAGCGAGCACAGAGAAGTAATAAAGATTTTTAAATAATAACAAAATAAAGTACATGACTTGGGCATACTTCCATTCTAAGTTACCATACCATCATTTTCAAATGATTAGATGTAGATGTGATACCATCATCCCAACTGGTAATGAGGTAACTAGGCTCACTAACGTGATGAATGTTACTTTGATCCAGCCTAACCTTTATATATGGCCCTTCAAATTCTTTGATTAGCCTCTCATCTACCAATGCTATCGAACCCCCCCTACTTTGCTCACCCAAACTCACCAAGTTAAGGAAACCAAGTCCTCCAGCAGTTATAGCTTGTTGGCACACAATAAGGTATAACTTGTTTGATCCATCCAAACAACACTATATGGAGAACAGGGAAGTCTTTAAATGCCTTGCCTAAGCCTTGAAAATAGCTGTTACCCTTAGAATCCCATAAGGAAATATGGTTTGGGGAGCAGGATCTTGGATATACATTCCACTTTACAGGGAGAGACAGTGGCTTTCTCCTTCCTCTCCACACCCTCATTGGGAAGTAGAACATGGACCAGACACAATCTGGGGGTAATGTGCCCTTTCTCTATTAAGTGTCTTCCTATTTAGGGCTCCATGCCTGGCATTACTGGCCTGTGCCCTGCTCCCTCTGCTGCACCTTAAGCTGCACCTAGTACCTGAAGTCGTTGTAGCTGCCAATTTCATCTGCCAGGAACCTTCCTTCATTTGGAACAAGGCATCTTAGTCCTTCAGAAAGGTCACGTTGAAACCATGGTGGGATTTTGGACAAAATACCCAGGGATTCCTGGCTACAAAGGAGGCCGGCTTCCCAAATACAAAGGAGTCCTTGAGGCCCACCATGACGAGGCCAGCTCCCTGAGGTGGGTGGTCAACGAGGGCCTCAGGTCCAAAGCCCTAACTTGTGGAAGAGTGATTTTTCTCAGAAGGTCTTCTGTGCTCCTAGTCCCTAGGGAAGTGGTAGGGATGGCTGGTTTTGGATTCACCCACTCAAGATCTCCCCCAGCCACGGACATCCCAGAATGTTCATCCTCACCTGGACCCAGGGCTGAGGATGAGCAAGTCAGAATGGGGTGCAGGGAGGACAAGAGTGGGTGCAGGCACAAGGAAGGACTGAAGCACCAGGCACCAGAATGTCCTGAACATCAACCAAAGGCAGGGCTATTTTCATTTCCGAGAAACAGATGAAGTCGGTAGTTCTGGGTAGCTGGGCTCGACTTTTGCTGCTTTTACTCTTCTGGTGCCTTCTGAGGTCAAGGGTATTAAGAGGCATCTTGGGGCTGGGAAGTAACTGAAGCAGCTTGAGGTCTGTACAAGCAAGTACACGATTTGATTCTGCAATTTTCTTGCCAGGGTAGAATATGCCCCCACCTCCACCACCACCACCCCAAGATTCTCTCTCTTTCCCAGGCCAGGAAGCCCCTCCTCAGCCCAGCCCAGCAGCACTGCTGAGCGATTAAGGTCATACCAGCCCCCACAAGATCTGCTGTGAAGAGCATAAGGTGTGTCCTGCACTTGGGAGCCAGAAGCTCAGCCTTGAGCTGCACGTAGCTCGAACTTGGAAAAACAGCTGGGCTCTGTGGGAAAATGTGCTGGGGATGGCTGCTTCCCACCCCTAAGGGAGGCCACTCGATCAGTCAGCTCCCAAAGCAGTCCTGAGCTGGGAGGGACCTGGAGTCACACCCTACCCCAAGTTCAGTGCCACACGGTGATCAGTGAACATCCTTGGGTTGGGGAACCTACTGGGCATAATCTAGCTGGTGCTGCACATAAAGGGACAGATGGCAGTAAAAGAATCAGGTCTTGAAGAAAAGGGAAGGGGATGCTGGGTGGCTCAGTCGGTTAAGCATCCAACTCTTGATTTCACCTCAAGTCATCATGTCAAGGTCATGGGATTGAGCCTTGTGTTGGACTCTGAGCTAGGCATGGAGCCTGCTTAAGATTCTCTCTCTCCCTCTCTCTCCCCCACCTCTCAAAAAAAAAAAAAAAAAAGGATAGAATCAGCTCTCCAAAATGAGCTCTGCTGGCTCGGGTGGACTGCTCCTGCAGGTGCACAGGCTGAGTCACTAAATGAGCTCTTGAGGCGTTGGGATAGCTCTGATTTGCTGGGCATTTCCTTCCTGTTTCTATGCAGAGGGGTTCCCTTCTATCTATCATGTGTGGCATGGCTCGTACTTGCAAAATCCAATGCACTAGAGGCAGGGACAAGATGGAGTCCCCTGTCCTCCCTGGTGGCCTCCTTCATGACCCTGACACTCCTAGCAGCACAAGAGAGTTTCTATTTCAAACTAAGGAACCATGAAATCTCAAGACAAGACTCTGAAACTTCCCCAATTCTTTCTTTCAAAGCCAATCGTTTAGAATGAACAGGCTATCTTGCTGCCTCCCATTCCTGGCCTGTGATTCTCTAGCTAAATTCTGATAATGCTGCTTTGCCTGCTTGATTTTCTAAGGAAACTCCTGTGTAGAGCTCACAGACATCCACTGGCCCCAGACCTGCTATTTCTCTTTTACACTTCGGTGTGCGGGGGGGGGGGG
>NC_043703.1:141012187-141105431 GCF_006229205.1 Suricata suricatta | reverse complement strand
TGGCACTAATTTCTCTGCAGAATTCCCTCCCACGTTTCCAACCATCCGCACAACATTTCCACAGAAATGTCCTCATTATTGAAAATGCACATCAGAACCTGAACTCATTATATGATAATAGCAAACAAACTCTCATACTTGTCAAGAGTTTGAGCATTCACAAGTGGCTTTTACACCTATTTTATACCCATTACCCCATTTAAATCATACACAAAGTCCTGAAATGTAGGCCAGGCAAGCATTGTTATACTTATTTCTTAGATGAAGGGACCAGGGCTCAGAATTGCCTAAGATCAAACAGCTAGTAAATTATGGAGCCAAGACTACACTCATTCTCCTTCCTTACTTCTCAGGTCATAGATCCCAACAGCTATCAAATCCTATGAAGTCAGGGTGTGTGGCTGGTTCAGTCGTAAGAGCATGCAACTCTTGAGCTCGGGGTTGTGAGTTCGAGTGTGTGTGGGGTGTTAGAGATTACTTAAAAATAAAATCTTAAAAAAAAAAAACAAAGCAAAAGAAAAAAAAATACTATGAAGTCTACTTTCCTCCTTAACCCTTCTCTACTGAATGTGTCCTTCCACAGCAATGACTCTGCCCTAGGATTTTGTTTGCAGGGACCTGGATTAGTTCATGGGCTGCCGGATTCACCTTGCAGATTGGACTCCTTAGCCCTTCTGATGCACTGAACACTGCCTCCAAATAATGAACATTGACACCCAGTAATCCTTTAGAACACTTATTTCATGTTGTTACTCTTCTAGGAAAGTTTCAAGGACTCTTACCAGCCTACGGTTTAAAATACAGTGCTTGGTCCAGCACAGGGGGCCTGACCAACAGCCCACTGTCCTTTATAGCTTTGCCCAGAGAGTTCTCCCGAGTGCCTGTGGCTATTCCAGTCTATGGGATTATTTCTGTATTTGCCATGTGATATATTTCTGCTCTAATCTTTATTAATTTCCTTCCTTCTGTTTAATCTGTTTTAATTTCTTAAGTAGAGGTTTCTTTTACTGACTTGAGATCTTTTTTTTTTTTAAATATAAGCATGTACAACCATAAATTTCCCTCTAAGCAATGAGTTAGCAGCATCAAGTTTTGGGATATTGTTTTTTCTTTCTTTTGTTTAGGTGGGTTTATGTATTTATTTTTTTAAGTTTTTATTTAAATTCCAGCTAGTTAACATACAGTGTAATATTAGTTTCAGGTGTACAATATAGTGATTCAACACTTCCATACATCACCCAGTGCTCCTCACAGTAAGTGCCCTCCTTGATCCCCATCACCTGTTTCAACCATCTCCCCACTGACCTCCCCTCTGGTAACCAGCAGTTTGTTCTCTATAGTTCAGAGTCTGCTTCCTGGTTTGCCTCTTTTATTTTTTTCCCATTTGTTCATTTGCTTCTTAAACTCCACATGAGTGAGGCCACATAATATTCATCTTCCTTGACTTATTTCTTTTAGCATAATATTCTCTAGCTCCATCCACACCATTGCAAATGGTAAGAATTCATTCTTTTTCATGGCTGAATAATATTCCAGTGTATATACACACCATATCATGTTCATCCATTCACCAGTCAATGGTTGCTTCGACTGTTTCCATAATTTGGCTATGGTAGCTAATGCCTCTATAAATACCAGGGTTCATGTATCCCTTTGGATTAGTGTTTTTGTACACTTGGGGTAAATACCTAGTACTGTAATAGCTGCATCACAAGGTAGCCCAACTTTTAACTTTTTGAGGAACCTCTATACTGTTTTCCAGGGTGGCTGCACCAGATATGCTGTTTTTTCATTTTCCTGCTTCCTGAGGTATTTTCTCCCTTCCCTGTGATATCTTCTTCAATCCACTGGTTACATATGAATATGTTGCTTAATTTCCCAACTTCCCTTCTGTAACTGATTTCTAATTGCACTCCACAGTGGTTGGAGAAACTACTCTGTATGATTTCAATCCTTTTAAATGTACTGAGGTTGTTTTATGACCCCGTATCTGATCTACCATGGAGAAGGTTCCCTGTGCATTTGAGAAGAATGTGTTTTCTGCTCTTGTTTGGTGAAGTGTTCTACGAACGTCTGTTAGATCTAGCTGGCTTATAGCACTCAAACCTTCTAGCTCCTTTTTGGTCACGTGCTAGCATTTTCTTCCCATTATTGAAAGTTGAGTATTGAAGTCTCCAACTATTATTTTCCAATTGTCTGCTTCTTCTTTTCAGTTCTGTTAGTTATTGCTCGCTGTTAGGTGATTATACTCTTACGTCTGTTATGTCTTCCTGATAAACTGACTCGTATTAGAAAATGTTCTTCTTAGTCTCTATTAAAAATGCTCTTTTAAAGTCCATTATGTCTGATATTGCTAGAGCTCCTTTTGGTTATTGTTTGCATGTTCTATTTTTAACCACCTTCTTACTTTCAACCTCTTTGTGTCTTTAAATCTAAAATATGTCTCCTGTACATACTATAGAGTTGGATAATTTTAAAAACTAATCCATCTTTCTGGGGCACCTGGTGGCTCAGTTGTTCAGCATCCGACTCTTGGTTTCAGCTCAGGTTATAATCTCATGGTTTGTGAGATCAAGCCCTACATCAGGCTCCACACCGATGGTGTGCTCTCTCTCCTCATCTCTTTCTACCCCTCCCCTGCAAATGCACGCTCTCCGTCTCAAAATAAATAAACATTAAAAAAAATCCATTTTGCCATTCTCTGCCCTTTTTACTGGAGCCCATTTAAGTTTAACATAATTAATAAGATAGGATTTATGACTACCATTTTGCTATTTGTTTTCTATATTTCGTGTCTTTATTCCTCTATTTTTGCATTTCTGCCTTCTTTTGTGTTACAAGGATGTTTTCTAGCATACCATTTTTATTTTCTGCTCTTTTTTTTCCCTTAGTGGGTTTCCTGGAGATCATAATTAACATCTTAATTTAGAACAATCCCATTCAGATTAATACTTATTTTCAACAGTATATAAAATCTTTGCTCCAATACAGCTCTGTTCTTTGCCTCCTATTTTTTGTTAGTGTTGCTATACAAATTACATCTTTGTGCATTATAAGCCTATCAACACAGTTTTATAATTGCTGTTTTGCATCGCTGTCTTTTAAAGGAAATGGGGGAAAGGATAACAAATAAAAATGAATTTACACCATAGTGGCTTTTACTGCTCTATCTTTTCACGTGGATTTGAAATGCACCTGGTGTTCTTTGATTCCAGATTGAAAGATTCTCTGTAATATTTCTTATAGGGTGGGCCTTCTGCATCCAGGTCTCTCAGTTTTTGCCTATCTGAGTATATCTTCATTTCTCCTTCACTTGTGAAGGATAGTTTTAACTGGAAATGCTTGGTTGATGGTCTTTCTCTTTCAGCATTTTGAGTATTTTGTTCCACGGATTTCTAACCTCTAAGATTTCTTATGAGGGGTCAGCTGTTAACCCTACTAGGCTCTCTTCTCTGTAAGTCTCCCCTCTTGCTGCCTCAGCATTCTCACTTTGTCTTTGACTTTTGACAGTTTGATTATGATGTGTGTCTGGGTGTGGATTTCTTTGAGTTTATTCTACTTGAATTTGCTGAGCTTCTTGGATGTGCAGATTAATTTTATTCATCAATTTGGAGTTTTGGGACATCATTTCTTCAAATATTCTTTCTGCTGCATTCTTTTCTCTCCTTCTGGGATTCTTATAATCCATATATTGGTACGTTTGATGGTGTCCCACAGGTCTCTGGTAGTGTGTCCATTCTTCTTAATGCTTTTTTCTCCTTGTTCCTTGGACTGAATCGTATTGATTGACTTACTTTTAAGTTTGCTGATTCTTTCTTCTGCAAATTCAAATCTACTGTTCAAAAATAACTGAATTTTGTCAATTATTACACTTGCCAACTCCTGACCGTCTGTGTAGTTCTCAGATAATTTCTACCTCTTTATAATATTCTCTATTTAATGAAACAATATTTTTATACTTTATTTAGACACAGTGTCCTTTAGTTATTTCAACATATTTATAACTGCTGATTTAAAGTCTTTGGCAAGTCCAAATTCTGAGCTCCCTCACAGTTTCTATGGATTCCTTTCCCCCTCCCTGTGTGTGAGCCATGCTTTTCTATTTCTTTGCATTTCTTACCATTTTTGTTGTTACTGAAAACTAGATTCTTAAAAAATATGTGACCACTCTGGAAATCGACGGACTTCCTCTCTTCAGGGTTTGTTGTTGCTGCTGCTGTTGTAGTTTGTGTGTTTAGTGACTTTCCTGGACTAATTCTACAAAATCTCTATTTTTTATCAATGCAACCATTGAGGTGCCAGACTTTCCGGAGAAACTGTGTGCGCATGTGTGCACATGTTTTGGGGCTTGCCTTCAACATTCCAGATGTTTACCACTCAGTTTCATCCTTCACTTCTTGCCTGCAATGAAGCCTCAAAATCAGCCAAAGGGGAGAGATTGAGGAGACCTTCTGAGATCTTTCTTGGGTATGCACCCAGCTCTGGATATGTGTGTTGCTTTCTAGATCAGCAAGACTATGCCAGAGATTTTCAAAGCCTGCACTGACATTTCACCCCACAGATTTTCCTTTTATATACTTTGGTCAGCTTCTTATTTTCCCCAACTGGCATCTCTGCTTAATGCCACAATGATGCTAGACAACTGCCACTAATTGTTTTTTTTGTTTGTTTTGTTTTGTTTTTTTTGATGAATGCCCCAGTAATGAGGATGTTTGCCCTGAGTGCTCCCTGAGTCAGGTCAAATAAAAACAAGACCTAAGAATGGGGCACTTACCAGGAGCTGCCAGATAGGTCACATAGGGATAAATTCTCAGGAGATGGGGCCAGTAGGGGAGCTCCAAGTCCATTCTGTCCCCTCTAGAGTTGCCGGTCTGGTGATTTTTATACCCTACTGCAGTTGCTAGGCTGTGGGTCAAGAATATTGCAGAGCTGAAGCAAATGGGAACAGGGCAAGTTAAAATGTCACTTGTTCTTACTAAGATTGTCATTTTTTCCTGAAAGAATTTTCTCAAATTGTTGTAAGTTTTTAATTTCTAGAATTCTAGAAAAGTCGATTTTGACAATTTTTGCCAGGATTCTGTTTTTATGGAAGCACAGATTTTTGGAGGTAACTACTCTGCCATTTTGGAAGTCCTTCAATGGCTGACTGATTTTTTTTTTAGTTGCTATTTTAATTATGATAAAGAACATATAAAATTTATCATCTTACCCATTTTTTGGGTATACAGTTCAGTAAGTGCTAAGTATTTTTACCTTGTTGTGAAACAGATCTCCAGAACTTGCTGACCTTGCAGAACTGAAACTATATCATATATCCATTAAACAACTCCCTCTTCCCCTCTAATTTCTACTTTGTTGAATTTGACTACTTTAGATACCTCTATAAGTGGTCTATTTTCCTACCTCTTCATAATGGCTTATTTATTTCATTTAGCATATTCTCCTCAATGTTCAACCATATTGAAGCATGTGACAGGATTTTCCTTTAATAAGGCTGCATAGTATTCATGAATATGTATTTATGTATACATAAAATCCATTATATACATTTTGCTTTCCTATTCATTTGTTGAACATTCCACCTTTTGGCTATTGTGAATAGTGCCTGCTATGAACATGGGTGTGCAAGTATCTCTTTAAGAGCCTGTTTTTAAATCCTTTTGTATCCAGACGTGGGCTTGCTGGATCATATTACCATAGGATCTATTTTTAATTTTTTAGAAACTACCACACTGTTTTCCATAGCAACTCCACTATTTTACAATTCCACTAACAGTGCAAAAGGGTACCAACTTCCCGATCTTCAACCACATTTGTTGTTTTCTGTCTTTGTAAGGTTTTTTTTTCTTTGATGGTAGCCACCCCACCGGGAGTGAGGGGATATCTCACGGTGGTTTTTATTTGAATTTCTTCGATAATTAAGGATTGTGAGCATCTGTTCATACGCTTGTTGGCCATTTGTAGATCATTTTGGGAGCAGTGTCTATCCAAGTATTTTGCCCATTTTTAGATAGAGTTATGTGATATTTTAAGTTGTTAAGTAGTAAGCATTCTTTGTATATTCCAGATATTAAATCCTTATGAGATCAAAGATTTGCAATATTTTCTCCCATTCTGTAGGTTTTCTTTTTACTCTTGTTATGTCCTTTGATGTACAAGTTTTTAAGGCTGATGTAGTCTCCTTGGTCTATTTTTGTCTGTTGCCTTTTTCACATCATATCCAAGAACACATTGCCAAGTCCATTCATGCCAAGTCATGAAGTTTTTCCCTGTTTTCTTCGAGGAGTTTTATAGTCTGGGATCTTAGGTTTATGTCTTTAACCCATTTTGAGTTAATTTTTCTCTACAGTGTAAGATAAGAGTCCAAATTCATTCTTTTGCAGGCAAGGGTACATTTTTCCCAATACAATTTGTTGAAGACACTGTCCTTTCTGCATTAACAGGCCTTGGCACCACTGCTGAAGATCATCTGACCATGTCTAGAGGAATTTATTTCTGAACTCACTATTCTATTCCATTGGTTTATATTTGTCTTTTATGCCAAATCACAGTTTTGATTACTGTACTTTTGTAATGTATTTTGAAATCAAGAACCAGGAGTCATCCAATTCTGTTCTTTTTCAAATTGTTTTGGTGATTCAGGGTCCACTGAAACTCCATATGAATTTTAGGATGGGGTTTTCTATTTCTGTAAACAAAGGCTTTGGGATTTTGACGGGAATTGTACTGGATTCGACACAACAGATTCATAGATCACATTGGGTAATACTGCCATCTTCCTTTATATAATACGACCTCGTGTTTTCTACCCAGCAGCCTGCCAGTTTTCATTGTCCTCAATGACAATAAAATATGCTCTTCCTCACACGTTCCCTAAATCACTAATGCATTACAAACCTTATTTTCATAGTTCTGTCATGTATGAGGTGGAGAAAGGTCCACCTTGGAAGAACTCTTTTACTCATTTAGCTCCACAGAACTCTTGAAACACAGGAAGGTAACGTAAAAGATCATGTTATAGATATGAAATAGAGAGGAAAAACAAGCTTATTAATTCAACAATGACTTATTTAACATCTGTGAAAAGTCAGGCACCATGCTTAGCATTGAGGATTCAATGATTCAATGTAGAGTCCCAGCCCCTATGCTCAAAGAGATTTCAGCAGGAGAAAGAAATGGCCAAAGATGTTAGCAGACTAAGGAAACATCAGGAGCAAAACCTACTTGACCAAACCAAACATACTTTTCTGTCACTTAAGTTAGAATATTTTGTAGACATTTATTTCAGTCTTTGTTCTGCTTAAAGTATGGTGCATTGGTGATGTCAGGAACATCTGGCCATATTTAGGAGTCTGAATAGGACAAAAAGGTAGTAAAAGTATAGATCAATGTGTGTGGTCAGTGCTCCTGTGTGTGGACCCCAGGCACACTTATCCTCACAAGTGGTTATCAGGAGGAATAAGCAACAAGAAACAGAGATCTGTATGCAATACCTTAGAAGGCTTTGTTTGTTATTCCCTTTGGAAAGCTTCGTGTGAGAAATTTATTTTAGAATCAAGTAATAGAGAAAGCTTTGCTTCTCCTGAGATACTGTCTCTCCCTTTCTGATAACAGAGTTATGAAACCACATCTCCCTTTTCATCTTGGCAACCAGGAAGCTTAGAGTCAAATGTGAAGCTTAACTCCAGCAATTCTAGTTCCTGAAACTGAGTTTTTTCCCTAGTCCAAATTCTTTATTTCTATTTCTCTACAGTCACAAATTTATGATGTGTGTGGAGCCTAAATTGTTTATTAAGATGTGTGACAAGAAAATCATTACATAATTAATTTTTTTGACCATAATGAAAGAGGCTAAAAGGAACAGGAGGTCTTTTCCCCTCTCTTATCTGGAGGAAGTTGAGAACGTCCTCCAAAGCGGAGATGGAGCTTGGTTTCTGGTGGTGCCGTGCGCAGTGGAGATTGGGGCTTTCCTCCTTGCAGCATCCTGGGTGTATAGGAGTGGGTCTCAGAATAGAGAAAGAAAACAACTGATTTTTTCAGCCTGGGCCCTCAAGATTTCTTAATGTGTAAGCAGAAGAGACACTGGCCTGCAGACCACGTGGGGTAGGATATGTCCAGCATGGATCCCAAACAAAAGGATCCTTAGCCAGCTTTTCAGAACTGGTGAGAATCCTAAGGCTTTCATATAATCCTCAGGGAGTTGCTGGGGGCAGGAGCCTCTCAAAAGACAGATTAGATTTCCTGCCAGCTCAGCAGGTGGAAGCCTGGCACCGATTAAATTTGACTTAGAGAAATAAAGAAATGTGACACGTCTTGCACCCCACTGTTGTGGTCTGAAACGCATACCTGCTATATGAGATATAAATAAGTGAATGAATAAATAAACAAACCAGAGGCCAGAGTGCCTGGATGAATTCCCAATTTGCTTTGTTTCCATCATTAGGATCAAGCAACCTTGAAACACAAGGGCTAATGAAGAATTTGGCGCTTAGCACAATAAATGCCATCTGTGGGGACTGTATGGTAAGGCATGAAGGTAAAAAAAAAAAAAGCCGAAGACAGTTCCACACTTCACAAAACTTACAATTTAATGTGAGCCTTTTACATCAACAACATTAATAAGAAAAAGGACAGCCACAGTGTCACGTATGTATTTTTATTATGTGCTCACTACACAAAAGGCATCGAAGAGAAAGGGGAAGATTCAGACAGCACCAGCAGGCAGCAAGCATGCAGGTTGGTGAAGAAAGTAGGGCAGGTAGAATAACAAAACACTAGAAGAGGGATATGTTTATAAAAGTTATTTGCATCTAGTGCTATGGGAGGAGGGGTTGTTTCTGCCTAAAATGTGAGAACACTTTATTCTTTTTTAAAAATAGTTTAAATTGTCAAATTGGTTTCCATTTAACACCCAGTGCTCTTCCGCACAAGTGCCCTCCTCTATTACCACCACCTCTTTTCCCCCTCCCCCTCCCCCTTCCACCCTCAGTTCGTTTTCAGTATTCAATAGCCTCTCAGCAAGGACTCAGCAATAAGGGAATGCAGTGCTCACTGCATGCAACAATGGCATTGTGCTTACAAACTCAACGTGCTGCCCCCTTAAAATATGCACCCCTTGAAACTTGCAGAGAGCTTGCTTTCCCCTGAAAACCCAGGGTTCATGTTCAAATCAAGTAACATTTTCTTTTTTGCATTCCCGATTATCATCATTTGCTGACAACGCTACCATTTTCATCAGGACATTGATTTATTAAGTGTCCTTCCGTGCCTAGGATGTAATTCAGAGCAAGAGAAACAGATGTATGGTCTCTGTATCCTAGAAACTTTTTTCCTTTGATATTCCATAATAACAGTACACAAACCAGAAAAGGAGTCTTCTGGAAAGGACATCTTGGCTACACTCTATCCCAAGTGCATTGAGGTAGTTAGAAGTGTGGGATGTCAGATCCATCAAAGGCATTGGAAACACAAACCAGTATGCTCACAGAAAATCACCACCTAGAAAACCTTCAGAAAGGGCTTCAATATAGGAGGTGAGGAGGCAGACCTCAGGAGTCATTTGCATGGTGGAACGAGAAGGAGGACCAGGTTGAGGGTTAGGATGGGTGCAGTCAAGGATGGGGCACCGAAATATGTGAGAAGCACCCAGGATCTGGGCATTATTTAACTGAGAAAACTGGCCCAAACCTTGAACTCTCAAGCCATAGCCACGAAGGGGCCATTTCTATGTCCCAGCATCCATGGACATAGACGCCACCGTCGTTTCTGTCCTGGTTTGGCAGCCCATCCAGCTGAGGCTTAACAACCTTCAAGATGCCAAGCTGGGCTCAGTCACACCAATGAGGAAGCACCAGTTAGCAAACTCACCACCTGAGTTTTCCAAGTACATCCACAGCCCATTAATCAAGGATGAAAGCCTTTTCTATTTCTTGAGCAAAGTACAGGCCCGGATACAGAGGAACTTTTATGATCCCTTCTCCATTTTGTAACTGGCCTTTTCTCCCGTTCCCCGTGGTTACCTGGAGACTCAAAGTAAAAGGTCACACTTTCCAATAGGAGGCACATAAGACCTCTGTGTGATCTCTGCTCTCAACCTCCTACTCTCCCCCTCCGTCTTTTATTCTCTATTATCATCGTGCTGTTCCTGCCGCATACGCCCCTCCACAGAGAATAACATCACAATATAACAGCAGCAATAATAATAATAATAATAATAATAAACAACTTTTGTTGAGGAGGGTAAGTTGCAAGCAGTCATCGGGTGCAGCTTTTCATGGAGTATCACATTTAATCCTCATCGGATTCCAGTGAGTTAGGTGCCATTATCATCCACATTTTACATGGAAAAAGGAAAAGTAGAGGAGGTTGAAATAATGTGCCTGAGCACCAGAGACGGGTTTAAATCTACGCCGACTGGCTCCGGAGCACACACTCCCATGGCCACCCCCACTGCCCCCCCCCCGCCCCCCAACAGGCATAAACTACTTGTGGGGCTTATTTGCAGCAGGTCACGGATGTGGTAGGGAAATTCATGATGGCCACCTGGCTTCCGAAGGATACTTTACAGCAGGAGTGAATGAAGGAGCCAAATTTGGCCCTTAAACGTGTATTACATGGAGCCTATGGTGCCTATTTTTTTCTAATTGAATCTAATTTTGCTCTCTAGTCCACTGCTTCCCACCATTCTTCACTGCCCAGCCCACTTCTTTATGTCATGCATTTCAAGTTCACAGGCCTTGCTTTAGAATTTTCAAGATATGCTCTCACCTCTCCCCTCACTTGGGTCATTAAGATGTTTCTCTAAGGGAGGCACGGCAGACATCAAAATCCTCTTTTGCAAATGGAGAAAGGAAAGCTCAGGGCAGTTGAGCCCCTCACCTGCACTGCAGAAAAGTCTGTACCAGCTCCTGGCTGAAAACGGACTCCATCCAGGTCCTCTCCCTCATGCAGGGCTAATTCACAGCACAGATCGCCCTCCCGACGGAACCCCAAAGAACACAGGGTGCACGATGCCCAGCCATCAGCTGGGGGAAGGAGAAGGAGCACTCCTCTGGGAGAGGACAGGGCAGGGCCTGCCTGGCTGGAGGCTGAACTGCGGGTCCTGGGCTGCTGAGAGCAGCCTGGAGGAAGCCTGTTCCCTGCACCCCCAGTCAGGCCTAGCAAGGCGGGGGGGGGGCGGGGAGGGCAAGAGGCGAACATGTGACATGAAGTCAACATGTGGACTGGTACTGGCTTTTCTGTAGCATGGCATCATTCCCTGGGGAAGGAGGTGGACGAACTGGGGAAAGCCTGAGTCAACCCTAGAGCCCTAACTTCCTTATGCTGCCCCCACCATACCACTGTCCTCTATGTCACAGAGTCCCAGTGGCTGGGCCGCCATTTGTAGCTGCTCACTGAGCTCTAAGCAGCTTTGGAGTTGTCTCTTCCTGAGAACCCTTACTCTGAGATCTGATGGGCACTACAGGTAACACGTGTCACCTTTGGGTAACTAAAAACAAGGGCCAGGAGCCCTACGTATCCCCTAATCTCCCTTCCATATCCAAATTCTTGAGAGCCGGGTCTAGTGACCTTGAAGGGCTCCTTCCTAGAGTGGACCTGAGCAAGGGATCCCAAATCCGGCGGCAGGACAGGATCACCCAGGAGAGCTTTTCCAAAGTGCCGAGTCCAGGGCCACAGTGAATCATAAACTCAGCAAGCAGGCCCGGGAAATCTGCATGTTGACCATCTCGAGAGAGGACTCCCGCACCTTAGGGCGACAAAGCTGTGATGGGAGCTTCTTACTGGCCACGTCTGGAAAGAGGACACACATGGCCAGAGAAGAGCTATAGGAGCCAGAGCTCGCCCACTCACATCATCTCCAGGCTCACCTCCAGTGCCAGTAACCGACCTATTCTGGGAACGCAGGCTTGCAGCCAACCACCGGCTCCTGGGGCTCCAGCTTAGGGTCTAGAAAAGGTAGATTTGGAGCGTTTTCCTCCAAAGCAGCTGAGTCTGTGAAGTGCCTCCAAACATCCAAGAATCACCTCCCTACACTCGGGGGAAACAGCCCAGACATGAGGGCCTAGCAACACCTGCCCAGGGTGCAGGGAGGTGCATGCTTGGAGTCAGGGGTCACCTCACTGCCACCCAAGGAGGACGTGTAGATGTATGTGCTGCCCACACCAAGTGGCAGGAGGAGGAGGGGGCGGTCAGGAAACCCATAATGCTCTGCTTTTCTTGCTTTCTATTAGGAACCACAGGTCCAGCTGGTTCTGTGGCTTGTGACTAGGGGACACAGGAGTGCTCATTTGTGCCTCAAGCCAGTCACTTCTCCCCTAGGAGACCAATAACAAGGGAGGGCAGGGCTCTACTTCTTTGTGAGCTGACAGAACCTTAGGAGGGCTGTTCTGGAAGCCCAAGGCTGAGGGAGGACCTCTCCCTGCCCCCGTCCAAAAACCGGCTACTCACCAGCCTCTGGAAACTAAAACAGTGAATGGCCTGATCTTCAGGAGCAAAAATAAGAGAGTGCCAGAGAGGACCAGGCCCTGTGACGGCCTCCCACCCCAGCTCCGGCCTTGTTCCGTTTCCCACACCGGCATCTGCATCCTTCTGGGGAGTTCTGCTGTTGCTCCCCCCTGCTGAAATGCCCCCTATGAACCACAGTCCCATCCTCTCTCACTCAAGGTACAAGAGCTCTGAGAAGGCTCCCTCGCTCTACGCTGCTCCTAATACTCTCGTGATCTTGGGCCAGGCCAATACTGCGCCCCAGACCCCAGAGAAGCACCCCCTGCCTCCCAGTCAGGACTGAACTCGACTCCTAGCACTTATCAGAAGCCAAGCCCCTTCCCCTGACCTGCTCATTCCCACCAGGGCGCCTTCACTGGACAAATGCTCCCTCCAGCTCACAGGGTCCCCCTTCCTTTCTTTCCCTCCCTTCCCCTCACCCAGCCAGGCCAGCCCTCCCTCAGAGAGAAGGGAGCAGCACTGCCACTGCAAATGTCCCATGCTGTCCTTGCAAACCCTGCACGTTCTCATAAAGTGTAGGTTACCCAGCTAGTCCTCTGTGGTGGGGCACAGTTACCCACTTGCTCGCTTCCTTGACAGTCCTCATGTGCCCCACTGTGGGTGTCTGATGGTCATCTGCCTCCAGTCCCCCCTTCTCAGGTTAGGATCTAGGTCGTAAGCTCATTCTCAGGCATCACATACACAATTACTAAACACTCAACGTGGGAATGATTATCATTTCAGACTACCAGGAAAGATGACCCAAGGTTCCTCAGAAGTCCCCACAGTCTAGCCAAAGGCTCCTGAATGTTCCAGGCCAGGGCTGGAACCACACCCTGGCAGCTCACTCTTTGGCCCTTGGTCATGAAGGATCCCTGAACTATGGTGTGCACTTGGCAGGAGTTCTGGGGGGGCAGGTGAGTGGGGGCATCGAGGGGGTGAGGGGGTGCAGGGTGGAGGGAATCTGCAGGCTGAGGGGGGCAGAGGAAGCCACAGGGTAAAGCAGGGAACACGAAGCAGACAGAGCTCTTAGAGAGGGGACCCACTGCAGACCTGTGGGTCTATGAAATCCACGTCCCCTTCATTCGAGATTCTGCTCAGACCAACTGCACGGATTCCCTTCCGACTTCACATTAAACTTTACTACGATGCACAGCTTGTAAATGGCATCAAAACAATTTACTACAGCCTTTATATGCCTAGGTTTAAATAATACACATTTTTATCTCACTCTTCTGTGAAATGAAACTCTTGGGGGGCAGACTGAAAAAGTCAAAGTGGGACCTAGAGTCGAGAAGGGGGACAAAGGAGAAAATGAATGCAACGTGCAGTGATGTGGGGGCTCCGCCTCTCTAGCCAGCAGCAGCAGCCCTGGTTCTCCATCTCTGGGCCACATGTTGAATGTCACATTTCTCATGCCAGACAAGAAGGCAAGGTCCTACACGCAAGGGGCCATGTTGATGGGCACAGCTCACCAGGGCTCTGGTAGGGCACAGACATGACAGGTTCAAGATGTGGTCCACAGTCCACCTCCCACCTGAGTCTCTTCCCCCAAGGGACACAAGGCGAAGAGTCAGGCTGAGGAGGAAGAAGCCAAGGGGAGCACAGCTTGGGAATGAGGTCTGCAGAGGGACACTGAGGGGACAGAGACGAGCAGGAGCCCAGCAAGGTCCCTAGTGAGTCTGAGGCTGCAGGAGCCCGGCTGCCAATCCCGGCACCTGGGGCTTGGGTAGCCAGGGCCCCGCCCCGAGGAGCAGCAGAAGCCAGTCACTTCTGGGATGTTCGTTCTGCAGCAGGCCAGCACTAAAACCCTCTAAGTAGAAATCATTCGGTCTCCCAGGCCTCTCCCTAAACCTGAAGAGTCAGCAACCAGCAGCTTGTTACTTTCTTTAACTAATGCCTTTCTATTTTCTGCAGAGTAAACAACTTGATTCCATTAGATGTTGTAAAATATTTAGCAAGTGGCCAGCGTGGCTTCCTTCCTCCCAGCATGCAAGAGGGAAGAAAGCTCCGGTCGGGCCACTGGACAAAGATCGACAGAGATCCCCACAAGCTTCCAGTCAGTGACCACTCAATCAGAGACCTGCAGAACTGGGGCCGAGGTTGGGGGGCAGAACCGGAGGTGGGGGGCATGGTGAGAAGGAGCAAGTGGCAGATAGGGCCTGCCTAAGCACCAAATGCAATGGGGCATCCTGGACACAATCCTGGGACCACAAAACTAGTGAAAGCCAAATAAAGTCCAGAGTTGGGTTAATAATAATGCACCCATGTTGGTTTCTTAGCCGTGACAGGTGTTCCAACGGATGTAAGAGGTTAGCATTTGGGGGAACTAGGGGAGGGGTATTCAGGAACTCTGTACTGTCTTTGCAACCTTTCCGTGAGTATAAGATTATTCTAAGCTAGGGGCGCCAGGGTGGCTCAGTCGGTTAAGCATCTGGCTTCAGCTCAGGTCATGATCTCACTGTTCATGGGTTCGAGCCCTGCGTCGGGCTCTGTGCTGACAGCTCAGAGCTTGGAGCCTACCTCAGATTCTGTGTTTCCCTCTCTCTTTGACCCTCCCCTGTTTGCTCTGTCTCTGTCTCTCAAAAAGAAACTTAAAAAAAATCATTAAAAAAAAGATTATTCTAAGCTAAAAAGTGTAATTTTTTAAAAAGGGAATGTGCAGCCCTTCTAGAGGTAAGGGGGTCTCCACTTTAGGTCAGGCCCGCACTGACAGGGACCTTCCCTGTGCAGACCCTCACCCCAGAGACAGCCTGCAAGTCACAGGCAGATTGTGACTAATGAGGAGAGGGGCAAAGAGGGAAGGAGTGGGGAAAGGCAGGAATCAGGCAGGAAGATCCTACAGAGAAACCACCTT
Source organism: Suricata suricatta (assembly GCF_006229205.1). Lineage (NCBI taxonomy): Eukaryota > Metazoa > Chordata > Mammalia > Carnivora > Herpestidae > Suricata > Suricata suricatta. The sequence goes on along the minus strand of NC_043703.1, from coordinate 141,090,091 downwards.
CATTCCAAGAAAAGGCCCCTGGATGGAGGGTGAGATGAGCTGGGTAGAAAGCCTTGAACCACGCAGAACACTCCGGGCTCCCATCAGGCAGCCCACCAATGGAATCCTTTGGAACCTGCCTCCAGGGAGTCCATAGAAACCCTCTACCCAGGTGGGCATGTCTGGAATGCTCATCACTGACCCATGAAGGACGTGTAACATTCTTGACCAGGGAGGGGAAGGCTGGCAGTGACCCCTTCCCCAACCCCTCCCACTCCTGCTGCTGAAAGGGGCTTTGGGCTTTTCCAAATTCTCATATCTTACAGCATCCTTTGCTGGGCTGGGGCAGTGGATCAGGTGAATGTGAGGCATGTACCCTCCCCATCTCTTGAGCTCCTGGCCTGCTCCCACCACTCCATCTCCCTGCTCTGGACACGGGTGGCCCTACCCTTCTCATCCAAGGCAACAGGGGGTCTCTCAACTGTTAGGATGAGGCAGAGGAGAAGTGTACAGTTAATTTTGTTTAAACAGGACTAGGCTTCAGTGCCCAGTTAGTCAAACACCAGTCTAGATGCTGCTGTGAAAGTATGTTTTAGAGGTGATTCACATATACAATCAGTAGACTCTGTCATCATCAACCATACAGATGACCCTCTGTATGTAATGTGGGTGGGCCTCATCCAATCAGTTGAAGGCCTTAAGAGAACAAAGACTGAGCTCTCCCAGGCGAAAAAGAAGGAGACATCATAATAAGAAAGAAAAGGCGAAATCAGGACGGACACTCTGACCTCCCAAGTCTCCTGCAGAAAAGCCAGTGGCCCAGCCCCTTTCTGGACAGAGATGTCCTCCTGAAAGTGCCTGCATTCCACCTGGGTCTCTGGCCGACTCTGCATACTCCGCATGTGGGGACAAACTCACGGTGAGGTACAGGCTGCGTGTCAGCAATGCGAGGCTATGGTGCCTAGTTCTTTGGTCAACACCAGTCTAAATGCTGCTGAGCAGGTATTTTAAACGTATGATTAACATCTACATCCATAGACTCTGAGTGAAGATTAACATTTAGCTCAACAGACTCAGGAGTTGAGCAGATTACCCCGCAGAACATGGGTGGGCCTCACCCAATGAATTAAAGAACAAAGATCAAGTTTTTGAAGTTTCCCCACAGAAGGAGGAATTCTCAAGACTGCAACTTAGAAACCCTAAGTTTCCATCCCACCTGGCCTGCCCTATGATTCTGAACCCAAGACTGCAGCGTAAGTGCTCTGACCTGAACTTCCAGCCCTGGAGATTTTAGACTCACCAGTCCCACAATCACATGAGCCAATGCCTTAAAATTCATCTCTCTCAGAGAGACAGATGTAGGTGTAGACACGTAGACACACGCATGGACACCAGTTCTGGTTGTCTGGAAACCCCTAACTAACAAGGCAAGCAGAGAGTCCAGAACATCCCAGGGAGGATCAGAGGCGCCTGCTCCGTTGGCTGTTCAGCGGACATTTGTCTATGGCTTTAGAGACGGTGACACCCTGTCACTGGCGCTTCCACAGCCGCATCGTTCCATCATGGAAATAAAGAGTTCATATTGATTGTCTTAAGAGGATGTCTTTCCCTGGACTCACAAGTGACAGTAAGTGACAAACATTTCAGAAATAGCTCAGTGGACATTCCCCCACTGCCACTCGTTTTCAACTCAAAAATAACAACACATCACTCAACTTCCTACTCCCCTCAGTCATGTGTGCCCAGGCTGACAGAATTTCCTCAGTAAGAACAAACACGCCACCTGCCAAGGAGACACACACACGGAAGTGCGGAGTTATCCAACAGCACGCGACAGATGCACGGCATGGGGGCAGGTGGCCGCTGGTCTTTCTAGGTCATCCCGTCCATGATTCCCTCAGCACCAAGGCTGCCCATGACACTGAGCCACTCACCTCCCCGTGCTTCCACGAGCCTTGGGTCCCCCACTCTGTGAAATGGAGAACCTTCACCTGACAAAAACCCAGAACCATATACTTGGGGTGCATGACGTCCTTGACATCACACCCTCAGTGTTACCAAAGGACACGCTCAAGGTCAAACAGCAGAGTGGAAAGTGGACACTTTCACTTCCCTCCCTTGGTTGAGGATGGGTAACAGAGAGCAGCTGCCCTCTCTCTGTGGAAGCCTGGGACCCTGGGAGACATCAGTGCACCCTTCCTCCACGTGGCCAAGACACCCCATTCCCTCTGCAAAAGCCCAAGCCACTGGGGCCCCTTCCCCCAACTCAACTGCTGCCCTCGACGAATGCACAACCTCACCTGCAGCAGAAGGCTGAGCAGCAGATGCGTTAGAGACCTGGGTCCCTTTGGGGATTCTGCCTTCTGCCCTCCAATCATAGTTGCCCAATTGGCCAAATAAAACTATGGGATGCCCACCTAAATTGTGATTTCAGATGAACTACAAACGCATCTCATGCAGTATTTAGGACACATTTATAATTTTTAAAAAATTGTTGTTTCTCTGAAATTCAGAGACCCTAAGTGGGCATCCTCTGGCTTAGCTGGCCTTCCTACTTCCAATGGAGGCAAGCCCGCAGAGCTACAGCTTCAGGTCCCACTTGGTCGCCAGGCCCTGGGCTCTCTCCTTCCTGTTCTTTGCAGCTGGACCACTCCCTTGGCCCAACCTTAAGCCAAGGGACTGAGTTTGACACACACACACCAAAGCAGAGCCCCAGAAGTCCCGAACCAGCCCTCACTGGATTCCGAGGCCCTAGCCTTGTGCTCCCATTTCCTGTACCCGCAGGTCTACGCTAGCGTTCTGCCCAGAACCTTTTGGGGACCAGTACAAACCCCAGCACAATGGGTCGAGGGCCCTGACTGCTGGGGCAGTCAGCCACTTCATCTTGGGTACCAGCCGCCTTCCTGGAGGAGGCGTGACTACAGACAACTATAGCCCCCAAACCCCCGTGCCAGCTGCAGGTGCAAACTCAGCTGCCAGCACCCACAGCTGGGCAAGCTGTCCCCCAGGTGAGTGGGACTCTTCTCAGCCCATCTTTCCCCACCAGCCTTGTCATGCCCTCTGGTCTGCCCAACTCCCACACTTTTTCCATAACAGCCATGGATGAGGTCTTAGCCAGGTGTAGTTCAAGAGCAGGACCCTGCTTCAAAATAGGACCCACAAAAATGAGCCTAGGGACCATCCCATATCGGCTCTTTTATCACTTCCCCTGTGGCACCTGTTCCATTTGTGACCTGAATCCAAGAGCAATTATGCTCTGAATAGATTGGCTTCCCAGCTATCACAGCAGGCCATTCATGTCCTAGTAAGCGATCGTCCATGTTCCAGGGACTGCTCCTCCTAGAAGGATTGTTCTGGTATCACTAGAACAATCATCTTTTTCTTCAGAAGAAAAGAGTATGCTAGTCTTCAGATCATAGTGCTCGAGCAACTAGTAAGTCAGATCAAGACCAGGCAGGCCTCTCTGACCAGTTCTGGCCCACCTTGGAGTCCCAGTCCCTGCTTAGGAAGGAGCCCCCCACTTTTATGGAAAGGCCAAGGGAGGTGAAAATCAACACCATTGATTCCTTCATCCACTCACCGAAATTACCGCTCTGAGTCAGGCTCTGGGGATGTGAGGAGAACAAGTCAGCGTCCTGCCTTCAGGGAGGTCACACAGGATTTAGGGAGAGAGACCAGGAAATCCAGCACTTCAAGCAAGTGTGACAAAGGCTTTGATCCCTGGGGGGCTGGAGGGAGAGCGGTCGACCTAATGGTCGTTCCCATTTTTTTTTTTTTGATAGTTTGAGGTAAGATTGAAGTTCCACTTGCATATGTGTGGACTTACTTTGGCCACTCCACCAACCAAAAATATTCTTGGCGTGGCTGGCTCCTTTGTGGCATTCCTGTGTCAACTTAAATGTCCCCCTCCTTAGGGTACCTCGGTGGTTCAGTTGGTTGAATGTCAGACTTTGGCTCAGGTCATGATCTCATGGTTTGTGAGTTCGAGCCCTGCATTGGGCTCTGTGCTGACAGCTCAGAGCCTGGAGCCTGCTTCTGAGTCTGTGTCTCCCTCTCCCTCTGCCCCTCCCCCGCTCATGCTCTGTCTGTCTCCCTCTCAAAAAAAAAAAAAAAAGTCCCCTCCTCTGTGAGCCTCTCACACCTGCCTGATCTGAAGTGGCCCCTGCCACTCTTCATCCCATCACCCCGTTTTACTGTCATTTATCACTGCCTGGCCTCTCCTTGCTTGCCCCCCATCTCCGCCTAGAGCAGAGCCTGGTCTGTCTCACGTGACGCTACAGCCCCGGCACCCTGCTCAGTACCCATTCCACAGACATTTACTGCATAAATGAATAAACACACAAACAGAGAGAACAACAGCCCTGTGGTCCCCACCCTCCAGGGCCCTTGAATGTAGGAACATGGCCCTATGAGCTATCTGCATATATTCCAAAGCCGAACAGACTTCATCTGGTCGATAAAGCCCCACAGGAGAAATAAGATGTCACATATCTTTGCCTCTGACCAGAATCATATCAGCTCAGTTAGTCGTACTGGCTCCCATGCCAATCAGAAACTCTAATGAATAAATATATTATGGTTAGTGAAAGCGGGGATAAAACATCATAATATTAGAGTCGCCCATTTGGTGGAGAACAGCCTCTGAGACAGGAAACCACAGAGCAAAATTAAAAGTACCAAAGGGCCCTCAGGCTGGAGAGACTGGGAAGACCTGCCTGTTTTCTGGGCGGCACGGCTGAGGCTCAAGCCCGCACAGAACCATAAGCTGGAAACTAGGAGCCAGAGTTCTGCTCCCCAAACCGTCTGGGCAAAGGAGGAGGATATTCGGCCATGAAAATATAGCTCATAAAAGAAATCATGCTCCGGAAAAGGAGTAATTTAAATGAAAGCTGAAATTATTATTCACAGCACGGAGACTAAGTATCTTCGGGCTCACTGCTATCAAACGGATCAGCCTTAGGACACTGGCAATCTTCAGAAGGGCTAATCATAATGTGGGAAGTGGACCCCGAATTAGCAGGGTGCCAGCACATGGCGTTTCGCTTCTCCTAATCTTTCAAAAAACGTAAATGACACAGGCAGTTATCCCTTGAAGGCTGACCTCTGGAGAGCACATTACACATGAGGACTGAAGGTGCTTGTCATTCCACTTGCTCAACGGACTGGCCTTTGCAACGCAAAACTTCAGGGTTGAAACAGAATAGCCCAGGTCAACTGAGTCTCCGGCTGCTGGAGACCAAAGGGACCATTATGCTATTATCTGCGCGCAGGGCCCTGGTGTGTCCCTGCCACTTGACTGGTGGTGTCACCCGTATGCAGGGCACTGGGTCTTGGGGGAGGGGCGCCTCTTGTAACAAGAGGACTTGGAGCAGACTCATTGCAAGGGCACAGGATCCCCACTGGCTTTCCCCTGGTTACCAGGAGCCACCTGAAGGACTAAACGGTTACTTTCCCTACCTTCCAGCAGGGGAAGAGACCCTCAGAGTACAATCACCAGTTATTTCTCTGATGAAGAGGGGCCCAGCCAGAGAGGACAGCAAAAATCCTCTGCCTAGTGTGATGAGAAGTCCTTTCGGGATGCTGGATGGGCAGCAGGAGAGACCTGTACACATAGTGGGAAGAGTCAGGATTCGTCTCCCTTGCATGCTTTTATCCAAACAGAGTAGAGCTTGGTTGAAAGATCAGATGGGGTTTTTTTTAATGTTTATTTATTTTTGAGAGAGAGAGACAGTGAGAACCAGGGAGGGGCAGAGAGAAAGGAAGACAGAGAACCCGAAACAGGCTCCAGGTTCTGAGCTGTCAGCACACAGCCCCATGCGGGACTCAAACTCACAAACTGTGAGTTTATGACCTGAGTAGAAGTCGGACGCTTAACTGACTGAACCACCCCAGGGCCCCTTTAGTGTTTATTTTTGAGAGACACAGAGAGGCAGAGTGTGAGCAAGGAAGGGGCAGAGACAGAGAGAGACACAGAATCTACAGCAGGCTCCAGGCTCTGAGCGGTCAGCACAGAGCTCCACATGGAGCTCAAACTCACAAACTGTGAGATCATGACCTGAGCTGAAGTCAGACACTTAACTGACTGACCCCCATGTGTTCTTGAAAATTCAGCTATAATTCTGAACATCAAGTCAAATTACAAGCCCCCGGGGCAGAAGCAATCTGAAGCAGCGGTTCTGCAGCTCAAACAGCAGTGTGCCCCCAAATCTCCCAAGAAACTCATAAAATGTAGATGACTAGGCCCTGTTCCTCCGATTCTGAGGCAGTAGGTCTGAGGTGGGGTCTTGGGAAGTATACATTGTAATAAGCTCCCTAGACGATTCTGCGGTTGACAGGGGATGAACAAACAGATCCCATTTTGAGGAAGCACTGGTCTCAGAAGGTGTGCTTCTCAGAAAGGATCAGTGCTGAGGTCAGTGAATGCAGAGACAGAAAACGTCAGAACCACCCCAAAGCTTGCCCCAGGGTCTCGACCTTGGACTTGGCAGGCCCTCTGACAGTTTCAAGCTACCACACCAACTACAACCCAGCACCTCTACAGGCAGCAATGTCTGTCAGGCCACACCCAGCCAGCTCAGGGCTCCTGAACCTTTTATGTGCCTGAGGGCCATGGGAAACCCCTCCCAAAATATTGCTTATAAACTCCTAAGATAGGGGCACCTGTGTGGCTCAGTCCGTTAAGTGTCTGACTCTTGGTTTCAGCTCAGGTCATGTTCTCACAGTCATGAGCTCAAGCCCAATGCTGGGCTCTGCAGTGACAGTGCAGAGCCTGCTTGGGGTTCTCTTTCTCTCTCTGCCCCTGTCCTGTCCATGCATGCATGCATTCTCTCTCTCTCAAAAGACATTAACATTTTAAATGAATAAATAGATGCATAAAATAAAATGCATGGTAGTCCAAAGGAAACAAATTATTTTCAAATGTGGTTTTTCCAAAATTTTTTTTAAACATTTATTTATTTTTGAGAGACAGAGTGAGACAGTGCACAAATGGGGGAGGAGTAGAGAGAGAAGGAGACACAGAATCTGAAGCAGGCTCCAGGCTCTGAGCTGGCAGCACAGAGCCGGACGCGGGGCTCAGATCCACAAACCGTGAGATCATGACCTGAGCCGAAGTCGGACGCTTAACTGACTGAGCCACCCAGGCGCCCATCAAAATGTTTCTCAAAACTTAATATAGTAATCCCTGTATTTCTTTATTAATACTTTCAACAACAACATCCCATAGTACTCTAGAACTGCTGTTATTTCACGGTGGTAACAAGATGGAAAAAACGTCTCAAAATACCTGTTGCAATTGCCTGTATCGCTGTAAAGCTGGGGCCAGCCAGGAGAGCCAGCTCGGCCAGAGGGGTACTGGGCTTTGCTCTAGCACCACAGGAGAAGCTGCAGCCCTCTCTTATTAATTTATAAATTTTATTTAATTTTTAAGTAACCTCTATCCCCAATGTGGGGCTCAAACTGGAGTCGCATGCTTCAGGGACTGAGTCAGCCAGGCGCCTGCAACAGCCCTCTTTCCAATACCAGGAAGAACAATCACGAGGTGGTTCCCTTTTTTGTCACTGACAACTCCCTTTTTTTGTCATCACATGACAATTACCCCCCACCTGAGAACAGATAGTACTGGTCTGCTTAGTGAAACAGAACGAGCCCCAATTTTGATGTCTGAGTCCGGGGTTTGCAGCCTGGTTTTTCTCCATCTGTGCCCCCAGATACTGTCTCGGATCCTTTCCATCCTGTTCTGTGCCCCAGTCAGCCAGCCTCTGCCTGCTCCAGGAACACCACCCCTCTCTTGCCCCTCCGGCCCTTGGGGGTAACTGCTTCCTGCTGGTGCTGGTCCCTGAGGGGTTCTCGGTCCTCTGCTGGTGCCCTTTTCCCTGCCAATAGATCTTTAAAAAAATGTTTTTTCGTGTTTATTTTTGAGAGAGAGAGAGACAGAGCATGGGCAGGGGAGGGGCAGAGAGAGGGAGACCCAGGATCCCAAGCAGGCGCCAGGCTCTGAGCTGTCAGCAGAGCCCGATCCCCTGCCCACAGATCTTTAAAAAGCCCCTTCATTAAGGTCCCCTCAGATGTACTCTTTGTGTGCACCATCTGTTTCTTGCCAGAGCCCTCCCCAGCCAGGTGACTGTGCACAAGGTACCCTACCCATCTGAGCCTCCCAGTCCATGGAAGGGCAACCACCACATCCACCTCATCACAGAGGGGCTGCCAGGGTTCAGTGGGACGGTGTGTATACAGGATGTAGCAGGATGTCTGGCCTGTGGAAGCCAGGGGGAATCACCTTCCATCTTAGACCTAGGGACGAACTCCAAGGACAGGTTACTCCGCAGCCTGCTCTTGTGATCAGATCAAGAACAGCCCTTGTCCAGAATGGCCAGAACCGTGGTGGGGGAAGGGTCTTTTATGGTGATCCAGAGGGCTCAGAGGTCAAGCATCCACAGCCGGGGGACCTTTCCTCAGGGACAAAGGAGGAGGTCAGCTGACCCCAGGAAAGCCCTCTGGTTGGGGCATGACACCCTCTGCATGTCCTCTTCATTTCCCTCATCATCCTTCTCCCTTGGCAATAAATCCTCACACCTGACAGCACAAGAGCCTTCACAGAGGACGTCCCATCTGGTCTGTCCAACATTATGAAGCAGGCCTTACAACACTACTTACTTATTTTTGGGAAGACACCAAGTTCAGAGATATTAAGAGACGTGTCACAGTCATACATCCAGTAAGTATCAGAACCAGGCCTAGTTCTCAAGTTTTCTAAACGTCTCAATTTCTTGCCCAACAGAAAGACCTAAGAAAGCAGATATAAAGGATTCAATGACCCCTCCCCCCCCCAGCCAACAATCATCTGGGCTGAAAAGACAGGCCCTTCCCTAAAGAACAGATATGGCATGGAAGTCATCCACTTACTAGTCATTGAGATTTCAGGTTTCATTGTGTAGTTTAGTGAAAATAACTCCAGGAAAAGAAGGAAGATCAAAGAAAACATGGTTCAGTAAAAGTCAAAGGGCTGAAAGCTTAATCTCTTTATTTCACAAAATACAACATTTTCTTAACCTTCCTTTTAAAGGGACAAGCGAGCCAGCCTGGTGGTTTTGCCGCCCACACCTGTCCAGCATCCAGGAGGAAAATGCTAGTTTTCCTTGAATTAAACACAGAAATCACGGCCCACGTCTATTCTGACCAGAGACAGCCCAATGCTTTAGGTACTTACCCTCATATGTTACTTGTTTTGAATAAATCCTATCCGAAATTCAATTTAATGTCAGGTTTAATGGTTGTTGCAGACCAAGAGTTTGGAGTTCTCTCTTGTCCAGCAAGAGAGTGGACCCAGAATTGGATATAAGAGGAGCTAATATCCAGGAGGAGATAAGAGCCCTGAAGAGAGGTTTGTCTCGTATTTATTAAGGTCGCAAGATATCACCTATGTAGTGAACGTGAAGAAAACAAGATCTTACACCCATGGATGTGGAGAAAACAATCAGATAGTAATCATTAACTTGTGCGTGTAAGAAGCAAAGGGCCTGGGGGGGGGGGCAAGTGAAGTTTGTGATCAAAGTACATTGGCGTAACTTCCTATAGGTGATATAACAAGTGTCTTGTGATCCTATTACAATATCTCACTAACTAACCTCGCTCCCTGGTGGCGGTTTTCTGCCCTAAGCTTTTTTCTAACCCATTTATGTAAGTAGAACCTATTTCCCCACAATGGGTAATGTCAAATGATACTTCCTCTCCCTGTCAATGGGAGTTCCTGACTCTCCTTGAAAGCTCAGTGTGAACACCGTCTCTCCTCTCCCGAACCCTTGAAATGCTTCATGGCCATTAATTCCTACAATACACTTGAGACAAGACAGGTGTTATTAGCTGCGCCTCACAGATGAAGAGACCAGAGGCAGAAAGGTTAAACGGCTTGCCCAAGAATGATGCGAAACCAGTATCACAGCCAGGGCTGGAACCAATGAGGTCCCAGGTCAGGGTTTTTTCTACAGGGCTTGGAAGACTCTTTATGACCACAGAGCTTCTCCAGATTGTCTTTCTCTGTCCACCATAAACCAGCCAGGTCTCCACCCTCTGCATAAGACTCCCATCCCCACCTGCATAGACCCACCCACCACCTGGGGCTTCCTATGTAACTTAAACAGGTCCCACTCTGGCCAGAGAGAAAGCCCTGATTATACACTCTTGAGCTTTAATAGAGGAAAGCAAATCCATTCCAAATAAATTGAATCTGCTTTCACAGAGCACAAGGAACCTGTTCATAAAACAGTTGCTAACCATTAACTACAGTCCTGCTATTAAATGCTGTTAATAGCTGCTCCTCAAAACTGTGCCTCACCAGACTCGCTATACCTTTAATAGGCCAGAGGCTGTCAACGCAACACTGGGGGCCCAGCCATGGCACAGTCGGGGTGACATGTTTAAGTTAAACAGCTCTCTCGATTAGTTTCGGTGCTTTGGGCCCAGCGGGTCACCTCTCTTCAAGGGAAGCCAGTGTGGCCCGGAAGACTGCCAATGCTGCAGAGTGGCCTGGCTCTGCTCGGACCTGATCCTGCCTGTAATGTTACCCAGCCAGGACTTTTCCAGGGAAGCCCCAGGGCATCCCGGGGTGATTGGGTGCTTCCTGAGAAACACAGGACACTACTCCTCCAGCTCTTCTTCTCCGTTTCTTCTCATCCCCGTCTCCCTTGCAGTGCTAAGTGTTGGCTGTTTCTCTTCCCACCCTTCAAGTGCTCCCTGATGGCTCATTCGCACCCAGTCAGCCTCCACCCTGACGCCAGAGGTCCCAGACTCCACCAGACCACCTCCCGGGCACCCCATGGGGATGTCTCACACACCCGCAAACTCAGGCCACCTCATAGCCACCCCCAACCCCCATGGCATCCTTCTGCACCTGACTCCAATCAATACCATTTCCTCCTTCCACCCAGTTTCTCAGACCAAACCTTTGGCCTTTCTTGTCTTCTCAACCCTCACATCCATTGATGGGCTTCTTAACTCCACTTACAGACATCTCTGGCATCCATCCCCTTCCTCTCTCTCATTCCAAATACAAGCATTCCTTCTCAGTCTGGACTCCCACCAACACCCTCAAGGACAACTGGGTCCCCCTTTCTCCTCACTCCAATACGCCTCCTCTAAAACACCAGAGTAATCTTCCTAAAACAGAAATGACCATGAATTTCCCCTCCTGGAAACAAACTCCTCATCCCAGAGTATATATGGCCTTTTCCACTTGGGACCCAAACTCTACTGTCATCCAGTCACTCTCCCCAGCAGACCTGATATTCCAACTACTCTAGACCACCAAGCAGGTGTTGAGCGTTTGCTCCTGCTATTCCCACTGCCTAGAATGTTTTTTCCTTTACCCCTGACACTTGAAGCCCAGTTCCCTGGCCCCTTTAGAGCAAAACCCTGCAGCTTACTCTACACCTGCCTCCTTTCTGAGTCCTGATCACTACATCTTATAACGCTGCCATCTGCCCCAAGGTACCTCCTATCCCCACCCACTCGGAACAGTCCTTGAGAACAGGAACAAGGCTGAGGTTTATTCATACCTCTAGCATTTAATGCAGTGCCTGAACCAAATGGTTTCAATAAAATCTCGAGTAGGAACTGAATCACTACCTGGTAGTACTTAAGAATAATTTTGCTGGGGTGGAAAAGATTTGAAAAGACAATTCTGCAGGACGAAACATCTAGGATGAAGATTTTGTTCTTTCTTATTTTATCCCTATTGGGCAGAGATAGGAGCAGGAGGAATATGGCAAGACTCCGGCACCTCCTCCAGAACTCACGACGATGTCACGTTGATGGGGAGTGTCTCTGTTTTTGCCCAGATCCCCTTCCGCCAACACTTGACGTTCCTGAGAATAGAGACGAAAACTCAGCTGGGCGCAAATCTGCTCTTACGTTCCTAGTTCCTACTCTGTGTGAGGACACAAAGCAAATGCAAGACAGTGTCTCTGCCTCTACGGCTCTCCCTGGATCCCTGCAGAGTCTAGACACAGGCACAGACCAGAGAGGAAAAGAAGGTAAGATAGTCAATTTCTAGAACATTAGAGCTAGAAAACACCTCTGAGGCCAACTCCCCCAGCACTCCCCTGACCTGCCTCAGAGGCCCAGGTCCTAAGGTGGCAGAGAGGAGACTGAGGCAGCAGAATTCACAGAAACCCAAACCCTGGTCCTGCAAAACCAGAGCTCCTCTCTATCCAGCTCCCATTAGCAGCCTGGCACAGACTTCCACCAAACGAAAGGGATTCCACCAGGGCGAAAAAGTTGGAAGTTAACATCTATTCTAACTCTCTAGATCATTCAACCAGCTTATAGAATAGCTGAGAGTATGTTTACCCATCCAAATATATGATACAGAGGATACTGATTCCTGTGGGGATTGGTACACTTTAGATTGTCCTTTGGATCCTGCCAGACACCCCCACACCTTGAGACCTGAAGCCAGAAGAACACCTATGTCTCCTTGCCCACCCACCAGGGGTTCCTCAGCCTCTGGAGGGCAGCCCTCTCCTGCTTCTGGCTCAGACAGCAAGCATTCCTGTCTAAAGGGAAGAGAGTTGCTCCTAGTGTTGGGTGCCCATGCACCCTGGGCATCCAGGTCCTGCGGTGGCCCTGCCAAAGACCAGGCTCCAGCAGCCTGAGCTCCTAGTTCAACATCACTACCAGGTATCGCTTCCCAGAAATGGCTCTGCTCTAAATAAATGCAATGGGGGGGGGGGGGCAAGGGGAGAAGATGAGGGAGCTGGGAAGGAAGAACTAAGGATATTTTTGTAAAAAAACTATACAGCCAGGTCCTTCCAGAGAACAACTTTTCCTTTGTCTGTATCGATCTCCAGAATAAACAGGGGCAAGAAGAGAGCCATGAAAAACTGTTAGCGCAGTTAAAGAGATTCATTTCCTCCTTCGTTGCCGGCAGATTAAGCGCTCACACTTCCAGGCTGGCTATGCTTCAACTCAAGGAATGAAAAGTGGGGGCGAGGAAGGAGGCTGGAAACAAGCCCCAAAGCGACCTCTCCCTTCCAGATCAGCCCTGAAGACTGCCCTGCTCTGGACTCCCACAAAACCTGTAGTCCATGCATCTCTCCTGGTCCTTGATCATCCTCTCTTTTGTTTTATTATTTTAACCATTATTACATGGATGCTCTACCTCCCCAGGGCCTTGAGGGCAGAGATGAGGTCTGATGTTTTATACTCTGTCTTCAAGCCTCCCCCGCCCTCTCTCCTCACTCCACGGAAGGCTAAGATGATCACAGGAAAAGTACGATGAGTCAATCCCAATCCCTCCCTTCTATTTGACAGCTGTGTGAGCCCAGACAAGTCTTGACTCTCTCTGAGCTCCATTTGCTGCATCGGGAAAATAGGGAGAATACCTTGCAGGAAAGTGGTAAGAATGATACCAAAGGTAAAACAATCAGCTCAGTGTCTGGTAAATCCCAGGGGACAAGACACGGGCACCATTGGTAGAGGGCTGGGTGGGGGTAGGCAGGACCAGTCAGGGGCCAGGACAAGGGCCCTGGATGAGTGAATGCTGCTGCACCTTTCAGCCCCTTTAACACAGTAATGGCCCCTCCTGGGTCTCAGATTTACAGATCCGGTTCACTACACTGGATTTTAAAAACCGTGTGAATTGAAGCACCGTGAAATGAATCACACTCCAATTGCCCTGGGGAGCCTCCCGCTTTGAGAACGACTACAACAAACCCTCCTGCAAATCCTCCCTAGGTCCCCAACAAATCTTGGACATATAACAAACCTTCTCTGAGTGCCCAGGGAAAGAAGAACAGCAGGACCAAAGGCCAGAGGCCAACCTGGGTTTGAGCTCCAGCTTTGACACATTTGTGCCTTGTAACTTACCTAAATATCCCCCACAAACTGCCCAAAAACACAACCCAGGGGTAGGCAGTAGAGCACAATGACCAGAGCATAGGAATGCTCAACTCAAGGTTCCAATCCTTGCCCCAGCATCTCCCTAAGCCGTGTGACCTAGGGCGAGTGGCTCACCCTCTCGGAGCCCTGCTTAACCTTGTCTCGCTCCCACAGTTGGTATGTGGGAGAGATGAGTTCATTGCTGCCAGGTGCCTAACCCAGAGCAGGCCAGCACACAGCAGGTGCACCCTCCCCACGATCCCATTTCCCCTTTTCCATCAGTCTGGGGAGGTTCCGTTCTGTGTATGCTCTGTTCTGTGTAGCTGCTATTCATCCGCTCCTTGGCTAAGCTGTTTTTAGGCCACCCCAGGGGCCAAAGAGGCACTGGCAGAAGGAGATGAGGAAGAATTCATAACACCCTCCCCCGCCATAAAGAACCCAGGAGTCTGTCAGAAGGCAGAGGAGCGAGCTATGGCTTGGACAGTGGCCATTACTCACCTGCTCTGCCCCGGGGACTCGGAGAGTGGGGGCTGCTGAGGGGAGGGGGGTGGCCAGCCACCTTTAAGGGTTTCGGTTTGCTTGTGAAAGAGAAACAAGGGGCTTATTTATGTCACTCCAGCTGAGCAAGCAGGGAGGGGGCAGTGCGGGGAAGCCTTTAATTAGAGCTCTTCACCTCAGAAATGCTGACACGGGTTGGACAGCAGCTACATCTTGGCCAAAACATCGTCCTCCCAACGATCCCGCTGGAAAGATAAAACAGGCTGCAAATACTGTTCTCTGCAAAGAGCAGAGCACGAAGCAGCGGCCCGTGGGCTTGGCTGTAGGTTGGGTCCCCGCCACTGCCGTGGTCACCAGCGCTCAGCCGCCTGTCCCTGGCCCACCCCCAAGGCTGGGCCAACTCTCCAGAAACAGGAGAAATCAAGTCAGAGCGGGAAGCCTCAGGCCTATGGAAATCCAATTCCATGTACAGTGAAGCCAAGAATGGGGGAGGCTGGGAGGGGCCCTGGCGGCCCCTCACCTCACCCATGTCCCTCCTAAGGTGCTGGGACACCTGCCCCCGGCAACACCGGGGACACTGCACGACGGTGCAGAATCGTGGAGGCCCAGGCTCTCTGCACCACATCCCAGGCACACAGAGCGAGCCTTCTCCTCCAAAGTCCTCCTTCCAGAGGCTTTGGTGAAGGGCAGATACCACATTTGCTCAGGAGAACAGGGTGTCCAGCTGTCCCCAGATCTGTTGTGAAACCGGGCAGGGTGTCCAACTGTCCCCAGTGGCTCTGATACTGAGGCTGCTTTCTGTGCCTCAGTTTACCAGCTTCAAAGACACAGGAACCTATCCCTTCTGCAAAGGGAGTGCTTTGGAATCCACACCTACTCGTGCCATAAAACCAACCCTTCGTGTTGACACCTTGCTCTGCTTCCGGTACTGTCAGCTCCCTTCACTTTCACTGATATTTCGTGAAGTGGGGACGCCTCACCCCATTTTCAGACTAGGCCTGGGGCTCAGATGTGTTCAGCAACCTGCTCACTGTTCCCCTGTGGCTGAGCCAAATCCGGGCAGTGTGGATGTGTGCAGAAGTACTATTTGAATGAGCCACCACACTGGGGAGAGGCAGGCACAAAGGCTGAGGATGCCCCAGGTTCCCTCTTCCCTTCTGTGGGTCCAGATTCTCCCCATCTGCACCAGGAACAAAGCTCAGGAACCTCGACTGCTCACCTTGCCCCAGCGCTGCCCAGACAGGGACTCCAAGTCAGTCTCCAAACTGGAACCTCTCGTCATTACCACGGGGCCCCTCCTGCAGGTACCTATGTTATGGTTGCTTCTGGAGAAATAGAAGAAGGCTGCAGCCCAAGAAAGGTCTGAAACTGATGGCAAACTCGCTTTAAATAGTAAGAAGAGACAGGCACCTGGGTGGCTCAGTGGGCTAAGCGTCCAACTCTTGTTTCTCAGCTCAGGTCATAATCTCACAGTTTGTGAGTTTGAGCCCTACAACAGGCTCTGTGCTGTCAGCTTGAGATTCTCTCTCCCTTTCTCTCTGTCCCTTCCCTGCTTGTGCACACTCTCTCTATCAAAATAAATAAATAAATAAATAAATAAACAAACAAATAAATAAATAAATAAAATACTATAGGTGTAGAGTAACCCCTGCTCCTCTTGACCCCCGAGGATCCAATCTAGACACAGGGACAGAGCAGCTCACCACCAGCCCCTGGGAGCCCAGGACAGTGATGGGGCCCCTGGGTCTTAAAGATGACGCTGGATTATTCATAATAAAATGGAAACCATCCAATGTCCTCTGCTAATGAATATGGGTGAACAAAATGAAGTATATCCATACAAGAAAATACTATATGAAGTACTGATTCAGGCCACAGTGTGGATGGACCTTGAAGACACTATGTTAAGTGAAAGAAATCTGTCACAAAAGGCCACCTATTATATGACTCCATTTCCAGAATTCCATTCTGGAATGTCCAGAAGAGGCAAATCCCTAGCGACAGGAAGTAGATCCATGGTCGCCAGGGGCTGGGGGGGGGGGGGCACAGGGAGTGAATGCTCATGGGGACAGGGCTTCCTTTCTGGAAAAGAAGATGCTCTAAGATTATATTATGGTGATGGTCGTGCAACCCTGTGAAGATACTAACACTTCTAAGCTATGCCCTTTATGTGGGTGGATCTTATGGTATGTAAACTGTATCTCAACAGACTAATTTTTTTAAAAAATAAGATGCTAGAATAGTCCCCCTTTAGCTTCCTTTTGGGAGAGGGGTAGAGGGAAGATCAGTATCTCAGAAAGAACATTAAGCCTTCTTGTTGTCATTTACCGACCCAAGGCCACAGGAGGCAGGCCAGCAGGGGGTATTTGTCTAGAGAAAGCCTAGGCAGCCCGAATCTGCCCTATCACCCCACTCCTCACTGTCTGCCCCCTGGCTATGTCCTGAGCACTTTGCTGGTGTCTCTCCCTCATTCTTCATGATGGCCTTGACATACACGCTTTTACTGTCCCCATTTTAGAAACAAGGAAGTGGCCTCTCCGAGAGGTTAGGTACAATGCCTCACCTGAGGACAGGTGGACCCTGAGCGCTGGTGCTGGACCTGGATGCACGCAGTCCTCAGAGCCTCCCCTCTTCCCTCTGACCGGAGAGAGCACTGGAGGCGAGCCGGGGTCCTGCTAACTGCAGGAGCCGGGCCCGTGCTCCCTGCAGGCTGGCCCCCAGCAGTAAAAATTGAACTCGCAAGAGGAAGATGTCTTTTTCCTCCCAAGAGGCCTCGGGCAACAACGAGATGGATCTCCTTTTAAATGACTGTCCACCGTTGTGTGTGATAGCTCTTTGGTTTTATCTAATCCTCCTCAGTTCATATCACTGCTGTCATTTGTCTCCCCCATCCCAACGGGGTGATGAGCTGCCTTGCCTGGTGAGAAGCAGGCGCTGTGACAGGGAGGAGAGAGACCCGTCCATGCTGGCCCAAACCTGCGTAAAGAAAGGGGCTGGCGTAGTGAGCCAATCAACAGCAAAGCCACAGTCTTCCCTCCCTCCACCTACACATCCCCTCGGGGCTCCGCAAAGCATCCTGCAAGAACCCCTGGGAAGAAAGGTCCAAACCATAAGCCACAGCCTGAGTGAAGTCCCAGGATGGACACACATGCTAACCCCACGTTCAAGGCCTTCTGAACCCCAGGTTACCAAGGACTGCTCCACACACACACTCATTCACCGAGCACCTGCCAGGAATTCAATCGGAGCCCAGCACTTGTCCATGGTCTCTAAAGGAGCCCATAAGCAGACCTAGGGTTTGTGTGCTGTGTCCCAACGTTCCCCTGATGACAGAAGGAGGCTATAAGTGGCAACCCCATGCAGGCCTTACCCATGCTGTCCTGTCCTCAAAAACAGAGACGCTTATATAATACCCTGGGCCTCTATTAATTTTTTTAATGTTTATTTATTTTTGAGAGAGAGAGAGAGAGAGAGCATGCAAGCAGGAGAGGGGCAGAGAGAGAGAGAAAAACACAGAATCTGAAACAGGCTTCAGGCGCTGAGCCATCAGCACAGAATCCGACATGGGGCTCGAACCCACAAACCATGAGATCACAACCTAAGCCAATCAGATGCTTAACAGACTGAGTCACCCAGGTGACTGTTCAAAGGTCATCTTCTTCCACCTGCCCACTTTACAATGACCTTAAACAAGCTTGCAATTAGGCTCCCAAAGCCCTGTGATTCATCCGTTCTCCGGCAACCCGAGAAAACGCTCAGCAGTGATTTATCGAGTGTGCTCCAGGGAAGACGGCTGACAGCCCTGAGCCGGTGCAGCCAAAACAAGCCACACTGTGAGCCACACTTCTAATTTTAATTTGAAATCCTACATCCTGAGTTCTGAATATTTTTTTTCAGGTGCATCCTAATTCCAGAGTGTGGGCAAATGCCCAAATCACTGAGTGGGTAGGACAACCCGAACTCCTTTGTCCAATGGCAAAAACGCAGATTTGCAAGTGTGGGTGATGACTGAGGGTTGGAGAGTGTGCCAGGCCCTCCACAGGGCTGAGCACTGCCCCTGCAGAGGTGGTGCAGGTGGTCTCTATTAGCACAGAGATCTCACAACCTCCTTGGACTCAGAGACAAGCAGAGCCAGACTCAACCAAGGATGACCGTCATGAGTCTGAGTTCTCCCTGCACTTGACCTTCTGCAGCTATTTCTTGAACAAAGTCCAGAGGACACCAGAGCACAATGGAGAGCCAACAACACTGAGGGCAGCCTCTCAGATCTGAAACCCAGCATGGACAGCGGGGGTTAAGTGACATCCTTTCCCTCATTACAGACATCCTAGCTCCTTTCCTTGCCTGCCCAGGCAGAGTGGTCCACACAGCCGACCCCACGGTGGCAATGCTGGTCCCAGGGACCTGTCCACAGCTTCCCAGCTGCTACCTGGCTGCTTTCTCCCTTCCTGACCAGTTGTGTCAGGCCCTCCCTTCCTCTTTCCTCTGAATTCTGGGTATCTCTCCTGTTCCTTCTGGCCACGCAGCGGGTGTCTGGGCTCAGAGGCAGGACTGGCTATGTAACTGGCAGGGCCTACTGCAAAATGGAAACAGGAGTTCCTCGGATGGATGTGGTGCACGCGGTCTCTATTAGCTCAGATGGATGTCAAGAATGGCAATAGCAGAGCAGGGAACCAAGCAGGGCACCCTGTGTTCCCTCATGTCACATCCCAGAGGCCGGCTCTGGGGGCTGCCTAATGCAGGGGTCTGGACCAGAGGGGCCGATTCGCAACTCAGCAGAGATATCAGCCAGGTGATAGTGAGGGGCTATGGCGTGGGGACCACCCACACATTCGAGAAAGGAAAGAGCAAATCCAGAGGGGCCAGAAAGGGAGGTATGACAGAGACACAGGGAAGAACAAGTGAACCCAGGCAGAGACGGCATTTTGGGATGGAGTACTAAGACCTGGTCTTGAACGTGTGCTGTGCAGAGGGCATGGGGATGGTGGGGAGGGAGGAGCAGTGCTGGGCTCAGGCTGGAGGGAGCTTATTCCCCTACCTCCTTCCAGGCTCCTTCCTCCTCCTTGTTTCTCTCTTTTCTCTCCCTCTGCCTCTCTTCCTTTCTCCCCCCTTTCCTTCCCCCTCCCACTCTCTCTACCCCTTCTCTCTCCCTGTTACTTCTCTGCCTTTACTCTTCTCCCTCCCCCTCTCCCTTCTCTCTCCCCCTTCCCTCTCTTTCTCTCTTCCCCCTCCCTCTCTCCTCCCTCCTGTCCTCTCTCTCCCTCTCTCTCCCCTTCTCTTCCCCCTCCCACTCTCTCTACTCCTTCCTCCCCCCACCTGTCTCCCTCCTCCCTTTCTCCTCTCTCCCTCTTCCCCCCCCAACACCACAAATACATATCTACTCCCCTGGCCTATCTCCTCTCTGCCCTCCTCCTGCCCTGCTTTCTGCCCTCTTTTCCTTTCCGTTTCAAAGCCCCTTGGTTTCCCTGGGAAATTCTGCCTTCCTCTGCTTCTCCCTCACTAGACGCACAGACTTGAATTCTTAAGAGCTGAAAGAGACCAGGGAACACCTGGTCCCCCTACAAGCCCGACAGGTGTGTTCCTCCCATGGGAGCCTGCACCCCAGGGCACAGGAACAGCGGGCCTCAACCCTGAGCCCTCTAGATGGGGCAAGAGGGCGAGGGAAGGTGCACCCGAGGATACCACGCAGAGATGTGCGGGACAGGGTGACATGGGCCACCGGACTCTAGCCCAGTGTTCCTGCCACAACCGTGTTTCCTGTGCTGGGCTTGCAAACTGTCATAGAGCTTCTCTGAGCCCTGTGTTCTCCACACACAGTGATAAATGGGCTTTCACACCACAACAGCTAAGTGTTGTGTACATGGATGATGTGAGCAAGGAAAACACCCAAGTTCAGTGGCTCCGGCCACCTTTGCTGGGCAGCCCCCACCCCCAATTGCTTGCGCGATGGCATCAAGCGGCCACCCAGGAATAGCATCTGAGGGCGCCCGCGCTAACCAGCTGTAGGATCCTGGGCAAGCTGTTTAACCACGCTATGCTCCAGAGTCCTCGTCTGCCAAATGGGGATATTTATAAGACTCACTCCGTGGGGATTTTATGAGGTCTGAATAACATAAATAACTTTGCCCTGTGCCTGGCATATTATATGTGCTTAAAACATGTTAATTATAAAGATGGGGCTTAAAAATACACATGTTGTGTGCTGGCTGCATGCAGATGTTGGTTTAGGCACAGGAGACACGGTGGTCAAGAAAACTGACAGAGACTTCGCCCTTTGGGAGCCTGGATTCTAGGGAGAAGACAGACAAATTAAAGATTAAGTTGTCTGTGCTGTGGCAACAATAAACCAAATTTGGAGACTCCAAAGGAAGGGAGGCGCAGTATGTCAGGTGGAACTTTCCATTGCCACATGGGCCCTTGTGTCTTACCCTAGACTCCTTATCTTCCAGTATGTTAAATAAGCCCTAAGTGCTCTGCACATAATAGTAATCAATTGGGAGTCTGGGTGGCTCGGTCGGTTGAGTGGCCAACTTTGGCTCAGGTCATGATCTTACCATTCCCAAGATCTAGCCCCATGTCCAGAGCTGTCAGCTCAGAGCCTGGAGCCTGTTTCAGATTCTGTGTCTCTCTCTCTCTCTGCCCTTCCCCCACTCACACTCTCTCAAAAATAAATAAACATTAAAAAAAATTTTTTTTAAATAATCAGTCGGGGTTTACACTGCAAACAGACCGAATGGAGGCTGGTCTAATGGAGGTTTTCAGTTCACAGCATGCTGAGCAGAGAACACAGGAGAGCCAGCACTGGGTACACAGGTCAGCTCGGTGACCTTGGAGAAGTCCCTTGACCTTCCAAGTCTTAGCTTCATTTCTCAGATGAGGACGCTAACCAGGGACAGCTGCTGGGAGCAGTGACGGTATAAGGAGGGCTTGGCATGTGAGAGGGGCTCCACTGTCCCCACACATCTTGCACATGCAAATGTGTCTCATCCATCTTTGAGCCTTTACCCTCCACCCACCCAGAAGCTGTTCCATCCATAAAGGTTTGTTGACTGATCTGGAAACAATCAGAAACAATCTCTGGGGCCTGGAGACAGAGGCTTGCTTCCTGACAGGGTGCAAAATACGTGTCACAGTCGGGTGCCGCAGCTCCTTGGGAACAGAGGCACGTGTCAGGAAGAGGTTAGGCTGGACCCGGCCCAACCCTGAGAGTGACAGCGTGTTTACAAGAGCTATTAGGGGCTGCGGCTCCTCACATGCTTACGGGATGATTTACTCTGCCAGGACTGGCAGCCTGCCCCTTTTCCTTTCACTGTTGAATTGATTATTGAATCACAAATATCCCATTTGAATAACATGATTTAACTCCAAGTCAGGCAAGAATTTCAAAACCTATGGTAGGAAGGCTCCTCCCAGATGCTGGGTTCTGTGACTCTGTAAAGTTCCACACTTTCATGAGTGAGGGAAAGAATCCTTTCTAAAGCCCCCTACAAATAATTCCAACAGTCATGAGTTCTGCAAGACCAGGGACTCCTTCCGGCAGTGGACCAGGGAGTTCCCCATGCCTTGGAGCATGCCCGCACACACCTTCCATAAATGCTTATTGAATGAATTGACTGACCCATCCATCCACCTGGTCGGAAGTCGCTGAACTTGAGCTTCCTCAGGTGCATGGACTTGGAAGCCACGGTGTGTGGCGATCAGCTAGACGAGCTGGAGAAAGGAGCTGAACGGGAGCAGGGAGGGATGTGGGCTCCCCACATGCATCCAGAGTGCTGTCTTGCTCGAGGTTCCTACCTGTTGGGCACCCAGTGAGTGCCATGTAATGCTACCCTTCTAGCAGGCCTCCAAGGTCTATTTTGTTACGTTCTCTGTATGAACAAACAGCGACCTCGAGAAGCTCACTGACTACCCAGGAGCACGTAGCTCTGAAGTGGCCAGTGAGGATGCAAACCATGGTCTGTCTGCAGCTCCACGCTTTAGAACCAACTCTGCTCCGACAAACGCTCCCCCTCTCCTCTTAGCCCACCATCCCCTGATGACCCCCCTCTGTGAGAGGTGCACGGAGCAGTGAAAGAGGGAGGGGATGGTTCTGTAGAGACGACCCCTGAAGGATGAGGTCACCACATCATTATGAGATCAGCCCTGTAGAAGAACCAACACAGACACAAAAGAAGTACTAGAGGGGTGTGTGTGCGTGTGTGTGCATGCAGGTTCACAAATAAACACATACACAGATGTACAGGGGCCTCAAGAAACTCATAATCTCTTTGAGAAAACAGGAAACAATGAATAATGCAGTAATACTGCCTTACTGGTTTGTACAGTAAGAACCATATGTGGAGTAACTAAATGATTTGTCATCCAACTAGAACAAAGGAGGCACTGCTAGTAAGTATGCTGGGACACCAGATATAAGTGGGACCGGCCACATGACCCAGGACGTAAGGTCACCTGAGGTAGTTAGATAGTCAAGCTCCAACAAGCTTATGCAGAGCCAGCTTTCAAGGGTCCCATGTGAATGTGAATTCTGCACAGTGGCACCCTACTCGTTGTGGCAAGAGTACTAATGGTTACTGTTTATAATTATTATTTGTATTGTTATAGTAACAGTCTTTGTAATAACTGCAGCTTCTATGGGCTCAATATCCCAGGTACCATGCTGAGCTGTTGCAAACACCATCTCGTTTGATTCTTGCAATGATGAGGGGGTGGGCATCCTTAGACCCATTTCACAGATAGTAAAAGAGGGTACAAAGAGTTTAGGGTAAGTGACCTGCCCATAGCCACAAAAGTGAGTGCTCAAGAACTGTCTGAATTTAAAAGGCCTCCTCTTGATCACAAGCTGTGGGGTTCCTTGTTATTTATTTTCTCCTGTATTCCTCAAGGAGATTATGAAATCCAATACATATGCCCATCTCTCACCATCCACAGCTCGGCTCCTGGCATCTTGGGCGGGTTCCTTGTCTCCATGTTAACATCTGCTTCCCTCCTTAACATCTGTCCCCCTTTTCCCTTCAATTATCTCTGCAAATACTTTTTCATCCTCTCTAAATATTTCCTCATTTCCATTCCTGTTACAAACCTCCAAAGATGCCAGCTCATCTTGTCTGAGGTCTAAGAGTGCCTTTATGAAGGCAAGCAAAAGCCTAAGTTGGAAAAGAGACTTAAAAATAATCAACAGTTCTATCATCCGATAACAACATTGAGAGTGCCCAGAAGTCCCCTTCCACGATCCCCAGAAATCCTGATTTACCTCCTTATCTGTCTTTAATGAAACCAGCTTTCCCCGAAGTACCAGCAAACGTATGACCCTTCTCACCTCTGGGTTGCATCCCATAAAGGGCAGGACAGCTGCAGCGTGGCCTACCATCCACCACACGTGCCTTGCTGCTCAGTGAGAGGCTACAGTGCACTGGCCAAGGAACCTGATCAGGATTGATCGTGCGGGGTCCACAGGGGCCCTGGGTACGGGACAGACAGAGACGCTGGGCAGCCTGGAAGCAGCTGAGGACATCGCTAAGTCACAGCAGAAGTGACAACAGGGAGAAGTGAAGGGCCCGGAGGGGGCGGGGGGGGGGGTGGGAATCTGGAGGAACCTGGCTCCAGTGAGGGCCGCTGGGTCTGCGATGCAAAGGCTGGAGAAAGGCCAGGACCAATTAGGTGCGGCAGTCAGCAGGGACAGTGGCCCCAACACTGGCAGGGACAGGCCGGGCTCGGGAGGAGAAAGCTTGAACGGTACTGATCCTACTCGACAACTTGCCGAGCTCCAGCAAGGCTTTGGAAACAGTAATGAGGTTTGACACTATGAGTCGATCGCAAGCTCACCGGGTCTGCGCCCCAGCTCCGGTTCAATCAGCCCTTCCCTCACAAAAGGAACGTACATGGATAAGACACCCTATTGTTTTACAAGTTACTCGAAAATTGTGTCCAGAGTTAAAGCCAACTAGAGGGCTTTAGGATAAAAGGTCTAAGTCTGAAGTGCTCATCCTTTCAATCCTCATCCTTCCCTGGGCCCAGCCCTGCACAGTGTCCGAACCAAGGAGGTCTCAGGGCCCTGAATCCTGGGGGCCACACTGACCACTCAGGACAGGCTGTTCACTCACGACAAAGATCCAGAAGCTGGACAGCATGGTGACACACCAAGATAAGCAGCAGGGAACAGCACTGGCACAGGAGACCAAGGCTGGGGACAAGATTCAGGCCTGAGAGAACTCGCTGTGGAGAGAGAACAGGGCAAAGCAGGGTTGGCTTACAGACCGGAGGAGCACAGGGCCACAAACACAGGCTCCTTTGGGGGCCCTGCCACACAAGCCCACCTCAAGGCCTTGGAAGGGAAGCAGGGGAGCTATGCCAGGCAGACGGGTTGGCTTCTGAGTGAGATGGCTGGGCCCAGGCCGCAGCCACAGAGCATTTTCCATTCGAGAAAACAAAGAAGAAATGAAATGCAGCCCAGGATATATGGCTGAGGTGTTCACACCTTAGGGAAAACAGCTTATCTGAACCCAGAGCCATAATAGGCCGGGCTCCAGCTTAGGAGGCAAGACAGACACGAGGTGCTCCTCCAATGAGAAAGCCATGCATCTAGCGATACACAGCTTGCAGTGAGCTCCCCACCAACTGGCCAAGGAAATGTGTCTGCAGGAGCTCCCCCCAGGCTTGTTCCATCACCAGGGGTCTAGATTTCCTGTTCTGGGCTGAGTGAGGTTCCTGTCATTCAGCCCCCTTCTCACTGGCTCCCTCTGCTGGTCACCCCAGTGTAGAACCTTCTGGGGTTCCCAGGGAAGACCAGGCAGTGTGCTCAGGGTACCACTCCAGCCTCCAGAAGTCATGCATTTGGCCAGCCCCCTCCTTGGTGCCACACCAGCTGGTTTAGGCAGAGGATGAGCTCTGCAAGCATCAGAACCCCTTCTCCAAGGGATGCACTGGTGCACATTCATGAAAAGGGTGCCTGGAGCACCATTTGGTCATCAGAGCTTACCAAAATGATTTCTTTTCTAATGGAACAACACAGAAGAGTAGAGTGTGAAAATGTAACTCGAGCAAGCCTGGCCACCTGCAAGGTGGATTGTGTGTTAGCTGACATCTTACAAACATCATGGGAAACCAAACAAAACACATTACCCTGCATAACACAGAGAACAGGATTACAAGATAGAATACAGGACACCTAGTAATGTTTTTAGCATAAGTATATCCCACGTGATATTTTGGACATAACTTACACTAAAAAAGTATTCATTGTGTAGCTGAAATTTAAATGTAACTGGTGTCCTCTAATTCTATGTGGAAAATTAGTGTTCTCTAATATAAATATAAAATTAGTGTCCTCTAATAAAAATAGGCAAATTGATGTCCCCTAGTTCTAAACCTGGTGTCCCCACTAAGAAACCATGTGGTATCCATTCCACACTTAGACTCTTAAGTACAGTCCAGTAAAGGAGTACTATAAATAAGTAAAAGTTTGATGGTATATGAAGAATAGTTTTAAAAACTCATTACGTTCCAGAAGAGGAAGACTAAGATGAGAAATTACCCAAATCCAGGCATGATTTATTACAGGAAACACCCTGTTCCAGGAGACCCAGAAGACATGTTTTCTCACCCCAGGCCTGTCACCTGTGTACGTCACTGAATTTTCACAATTAAAGGGTTAGTTTGCGGATGGGACTAGGAAGTCATTCACTGTGTTCTTTCCAACTCTAAAATGTTATGGTTCTATTCAATTAGAACTATATGAAAAGGGTAAACACAAATGCATTTCTATTCTAAGTCCTAAAAAAAAATTAAACAAAACTAGAGAGCTTAGAAAATATAGATCCTTTTTTTTCTTTTTTAAACATAATATGCCATCACTTCACAGAGTTATCTTTTTTTGTTTTTTTGTCTTCTGGTAAGAACAATTAAGATCTACTCTCAGCAAATTCCAAGCATATAATAAAAGCATTATTAAATATGGTCATCATGCTCTATGTTAGATCCCCAGAATTTATGCAGCTTTCATATCTGGAACTTTGCACACTTCAGCCAGCATTTCCCCATTTTCCCTCCCCCAGCCCTCGGAAGCCATTCCAATCTCTGCCTCTAGGACTTTGACTTAGATTCCACACATAAGATCATGTAGATTTTCTGTGTCTGGATTATTTCACTTAGCATAATATCCTCCAGCTTCACGCCTACTGTTGCAGAAGACAGAATCTCCTTTTTATGGCTAAATAATATTCCACTGTATATTTATATCATGTCTTTACCCATTCATCTTTCATCAAGCACTTGGACTTCCTCACAGGTAGAGAATGTATATGTCCATGTTATAAGAAATGATGCCATGAGGTGAAGCCAGAAACAGGACCAGAAGAGACAGAGATAAACTCATAAACCCAAATATGTGATCTGGACCTCTAACATCATTTTTTAAAATGTTTTTTTATTTATTTTTGAGAGACAGAGACAGTGCAAGCAAGGGAGGGTCAGAGAGAGGGGGAGATACAGAATCTGAAGCAGCCTCCAGGCTCTGAGCTAGCTGTCAGCACAGATCCCGACACGGGGCTCAAACCCACAAACCGTGAGATCATGATCTGAGCCAAAGCCAGATGCTCAACTGACTGAGCCACCCAGGCGTCCCATGATCTGGAACTCTAAAGCGCTATGTATCCCAAATGTTCTGATGCAGAAAGAATAGAAGTAGCCCTTCCATGAGATAGGCCTCTCTAAGACTGTATCTAACTCCATAAAATGATTTGTTATTGTGAAAACACCTTCTTAAAATAAAATCCACTGATCTCTATAAAAAGTATGCATTTCATACAGGGTAAAGCTCAATTAATCACAAAAGATGTTGGTGAGGCTAGCTGAAGGCCATGCCAATGGCTGGCGGAAGTCAAGCACATAGAGATTCGTCAAGGATGAAGAGGAACACCAAGTTAGTGTGACCACAGCTGCTGCTTCTCCACACATCCAAGTGCGTCTTCCAAAGAAGGAAAATTCATTCTACATTTAAAAATCATTTGGGAACAACAAAAGCTCACCTTTCTCTTCTAACACATAAATAAGCAGACTGAGTTGGCCCAAAATACAATATGATAAGTATTTTGGGTTGGGTATGCCCTAACTAGTCTAACTCATCTCAGCAAAGACACATTTTTCCATTTACAGCAAAAAATAGTTAAACATTCCAAAGTGCACATGCTTATTTTGTTGGGAAAATTATACACATTTGTTTGATTAGCTTTGGTAAATAAAATAACCAAGTCATCACTCAAGACTCAGAAGTGGCTGCAAAATTGATTCAATGAAATGTCAAAATAAATCACAGCTTAAAAATGCATGGTATGTAACTTCTAAAAATGAAAACCACATCTATCTCTGTCAGAGTTGTGAAGACTGTGCGTTAAAATTATATCAAAAATGAATGCATTTTTGAAGGGAAAATATTGATTCAATCGACTCTTCCTGACTAGTGATTCAAATCATGATTTGAATCAATTTGATTTTAATCGAGCCCACCCTATCCAAAAATCATTTATACATGCCTCTGGAGTATATCATGTTATGTTCAGTGGGCTACTGGCCTACTTACAGGATGCTGAGGCTGATAACAAAAAGGACTTGTTCCCCATGCAAACAGGAAAAGGGGAGATAATCCCAGGAAGACCGACCGAGCACCAACTACACACAGTTCCCAATCTATAATGGTTTAACTTGCACTTTTTTTATTTTACCATGGTGCAAAGTGATATGCATTCAGTAGAAACCACACTTTAAATTTTGATCTTTCCTTAGGCTAGCAACATGCAGCATGGTGCTCTCTTGTGACGCTGGGCAGTGGGAGCGAGCAGAGCTGCCGGTCAGCTGTGTGACCCTGAGGATGAATGACCCAGAGACTTACAAACCCCCTATGCCCAGATAACCACTCTGGTTCTTCCCCTTAAGTTCAGTATTCCATAAATTACATGAGACAGCAACAATTTTAATACAATGGGCTTTGTGTTAGATGATTTCACCCAACTGTAGGCTAATGTAAGTGTTCTGAGCACATTAAGTTAGGCTAAACTATGAGATTCAGTAGGCTGGGTATAGTAGATGCATTTTCTACCTATATTTGCAACTTACCATGCACATAAGTCCATCATAAGTTGAGGGAGATCTGTATAATTACTAAGCAAATAAGTAGGCACGGGTGAAAGCAGCCATGAGGGGTCCAGAGTGCAGGTGTAAAGGCCAAGCCTAGGGACTGAAGTTCATGTGTGACACTCCAGGATCCTATAGAATTCTGGGATGGATGTCAGGATCAAAGCTGACTTTGGTCCCAGGGGATTGTGGAACTCACTAGGCCTTGGCCATAGGAGAGGTTGACAGCCATAGACCAGGACAAAGCAGAAGCTAAGAGGAACCAGTTCTTAGAACAAGAGGGTTAGATGGGGCCCACAGGAAGCTGATTAGATGCTCAACCCATGAGTTAGGAACTCAGGGAAATGCAACAATTAACTAGACAAATTAGCTGCAACTTAACTTCAGCTTCCTGAAGGGGTGTGTGGACCTCCCAAAGATTTAGAACGTGTGGCACAGGTCAGCTGGGTACATGGGAAGTGCTCAAAATTAATTATTACTGAGGAGGATGAAGATGAAGTATTCCCTGCTCATGTAACCAACTATCTGGCCTGCCCAGAACTGATGGGCTTCCCAAGACATGGGGCATTCAGTGCTAAAGCCAGAAAGAGCCAGGTAAACTGGGATGGTTGGTATCTCTCCCAGACCTATCACAGAACCCAGGGGTGGGATGGAAGCTGTAAGTGGCCCCAAGTGCCTTTAGCTGTGGGCATCAAAGGCCAGCAGAGTCAGAGAGCCAGGCACCACATCTTCCTTAGGGCAGAGCAGGGTTTTCTTGTTTGAGAACCATGTCTGGCTTATCCCTTCAAGGCACCTGGTGAAGGGAATGTAGTGAATCGATAACTGTTAACGAGTTGCCTAGTCTAATCATTTCCTCCTGACGGTTCGAGTTAAAGAAAACAGAACAGGGGGTAGGAGGGGATGGTGAGGACATGGAGTCCAGCTGGGCCTGGGATCACAAAGCTTCAGATGGCCTCCCTCTCCTCCCCCAAGTGGTAACCTCTACCCAGTGCCTCACTGCAGGACCTGGCAGGTGGGGGCACTCAGCCCTTGCCCACCACATCAGCAAGTGGGGCGGTGGGGCTGGGGTTCCCATCTGCCGCCTCCGCGGATGTGCCTCTGCAGAAAGGCCTGGGCACTTGCTGAACAATCTCAGGAAGCCACAGTTCTGCTCTTCCATGTCAGGCAGCTGCCAGCCCATGTGTCACCATGACCCCATGTCGCCAGACCCCATGTGTGACCTGAGGAAAAGGACATCACAGAGTCGTGGGTCCCTACTCCCTCTCCTACTGCTAGTGAATCTCCACACAGTGGTCCTGGTGACAGACTGTTGCCAGGGACCCCTCAGTTCACCGAGGGACTTGGGGATGGATTTAGGAACACGATTTCTATAGGCGGCTGATCAGCAGTACAGCGGAGAAAGCACATTGGGTCCCAGTTCAGCCTCAGCTCACACGTGCCACGCCCACGCTAGAACACCCACTGCAGGAAGCCACCTCCTGAAACTCAATCCAAAATAAGCATTATTAGATCCCCTCCCTTTTTATTATTATTATTATTATTTTTTTTTTTTTTTTTTTTTTGGTGAGAAAACAGTCTCGGAGAAGTGGAATATGAGGCTAAGAGAAGAGAGCTGTTCAAGACAAGGAAGCTATTAGGCGGTTCTGTGAGTTGGCCAAGGCTCAAACAGTTGATTCTGGAACCCTGAGGATGTGGATCAGGATGGGGATTGGGAACATGCACCAAACTCTCAATGGCTGATGGAAGAAAGTAGAAAGCTCAGGGTCAGGAGAGTCTTCTGTGCATTGGCATTTGACGTCCCATGGAAGATGTGTCTAGCTCCTCCATGTTTATTTTTTTAAGTTTATTTATTTCAGAAAGCGAGAGAGACAGAGACAGAGACAGAGACAGAGACAGAGAGAGAGAGAGAGAGAATCCCAAGCAGTCTCCATGCTGTCAGAGCAGAGCCTGATGCAGGGCTCAAACTCATAAACCCATGAGATCATGACCTGAGTGGAAACCAAGAGTCAGATGCTTAACAGACGGAGCCCCCCAGGTGCTCCCAGCTCCTGCATGTTCTAATGCTCAGCCTGCCCGGGGTCATGGAGGTGGGGGAGGTGTCCTCAGCAGCAGCACTGCTGAGGCAGGCTGGTAAAAGAGAAGTGTGGGTACGGACACTACACATCAGGACTGGAATAAAGGCTCGGCCCCTTCATAACGCAGTAGCTTTAAGCAAGTCACTTAACCTCACTGAACCTCAGTGTCTTCATGTACAACCTGGCTCACGCAGAGCTGGTGTGAGTGTTAAAGATAACAGGTGAGTCACACTTAGCACTGCATGGGGTGCAGCATAGCCCTCCATACATGGCAAACATTACTTCAACCAGACATTTGCCAACTTGCCAGGGTACTTAACCCATAAGACACACAGAAGAGATCGCACTACCCCATTAAGAGCACTTAACAATACCAGACTGACTTCTCTAACTAGGAGCCTGACTTGAAGTCTCCTTGTTCCTTGTTCCTCATCTTCTGGGCATCCAGAAATGCGGTCTAGGATAGAACAAAGACTTCGAGGAGTGCCTGGGTGGCTCAGTCGGTTAAGTGCCATCCAACTCTTGATTTTGGCTCAGGTCATGATCTCATGGTTCATGAAATCGAGCCCCACGTGGAGCTCTATGCTTATGGCACAGAGCCTGCTTGGGATTCTCTCTCTCTGCCCCTTCCTCACTCACCCTTGTGCTCTTGCGCTCTCTCTCTCTCTCTCAAAATAAATAAACATTTTTAAAGAAGACTTCTAGAGAAAGCATGAAGCCAGTGCTCAAGCATGCCCTTCGGAGCTTTAAAAAGATGCTCCCAAGAACAGCCACAGATGAGTTCGAGGCTGAGCCAAAAGACAACGAGGGAGCCTAAACCACAGGAATGTCCAGGGATGAGGCAGGGGGCACAGTGGGTGAGGTAGGGAAGTCAGCTTCTGCAGCACCCTAGCTTAGGCACCCATGTGCTCACCAGGGAACTTCAAGTCCCACACCAGACCCTGCCACCTCTGTCATATATTCCCTCTACACCTTCCAGTGGGCTCACCAGCGGTCATTCTGCTTCCTTTCTGTGCACTGTTGTGAACCCTCAGCTCACTCATGCTTTTCTGATGCTCCTTTAATGTAACTGCTCAGTTTGTGCCCACACGTGGCATTTGCTCTGCTACCCCACCCCCCACCCGGGCCACCAGGCCTTCACTGCATCCCAACATCTCTGGACTTACCTATTCCAGGTCAACCCCTGGTTTTCAGGAACAAAGACTCACTAGCACTTTTACCCTTATACCTGCTCCTACCCTCCAAGGCACAGCCTTTCAACCCCACAAACCAGCTCAGGCCCATGAGCATGGGACCACCCTGCTGAAGCAGGTACCCTCAGAGGATTTGCCTCACAGACGTGCTCTTAATCACCAGGATCTAATACAGCTCCCCAGGCCCTTGACCTTTCCTTTCCATCCCCTCCAGGCCTTTCTACTGCTGAAGAATGACCTTGAGCAAGCACCTTCATCCTTCTGCAGCTGTGGTTACAGCCATAAAGATAGAAGTTATACAAATTATGTTCATAGGTGAGATAAAATAGCCCTATGAATCTAATAATCCCTTCAAATGAATTTGTACTTTATTCATTACAATATTATCATCTGAAAAACAGTAGTATACCTGTGAGTGAGATTTATTATTTAGTTGTCTGACAGCAAAGCAATGACTGGTGTACTACAGATCGGCGGACCCAGGGTAATAATTCCACAGTCCTCCAGGGGTCCAGGGCCTGTAGGTTGGCAAACAGTGAGCTAGACAATCTCAAAGGGCCTTGCGAATTCATTAATTCAACAAATATTTACTCAGTGCCTGCTAAGAAGTTCTACTCAGGGAGACAGAAAACACCCAAGAGAACAAATAAAAGAATGACCAATTATGCTAACTGGTAGGAAATATTAAAAAATGAGGCAGCATGGAGAACGCAGCCTCATTCAGATTGAATTGTGAAGGAGGCTTCTCCAGGGTAGTGACATCTGACTATATGACCTGGAAGATGACCAGACACCAGCCATGGGGAGGGGTGTGGGGGTTGGGAGAAGAAGAGCAAAAGGCATTTCAAGCATAAAGAAACAGCCTTTACAAAGAATCTGAGGCAGGTGCCAATATGGTCTGTTTGGACCTCTAGAGTGGAGGGCCACCTGGGTGGCTCAGTTGGTTGGGCGTCCAACTTTGGCTCAGGTCATGATCTCATGGTTCGTGGGTTCAATTCCCGCATCAGGCTCTGTGCTGACAGCTCAGAGCCTGGAGCCTGCTTCAGATTCTGTGGCTCCCTCTCTCTCTGCCCCTCCCCTGATCGCCCTGTCTCTCTCTGTCTCTCAAAAACTAATAAAATGTTTTTAAAAAATTTAAAAAAAAAGGACCTCTACAGTGGAGGCTGAAGACATTGAGAGGCAAATTATAGAGGGAAAAACAATTCCATTTGGATGTGCTAAGTTTGGGCATGATCATGACATCCAAATGGCGATGTCAAGACAGCTAAAATAGCAGAAGAGGCTAAGACTCAGGTCCCTGTGTTCAAGACATACATTCAGGAGTCACCAACATAGACACGGTATTAAAACTCTGTGAACAGAGATGCAGTTGAGAGGAAGCAGAGAAGAGGAATTCCAGACTATTATCAGAAATGCCACCACTGAGCTGGGGGCAAAGGAGGAGCTGGGGGTGGGGGGGCGGGCAGGACAAAGCTAAGAGCTGCTAAAGTAGTAAAACCCAAAAGAGAAAGGAATTCCAAAAAGAGAGAGTGACTTCCCTGCCTTGGTGGAGGAAGTAAGACAAGGGTGGAAACACATCCATTGGCTTTAACAGTATGGATGATGTTGGTGACCTTGACAGGACGAGCCCAGGTGGCGTGGTTGTGGCAGAGCCACCGGAGATGAAGAGAGCAAGGGATGTGAGGAACTGGGGACATCGTGCATGGGCAACTTCTTTCAGAAGTCTGGCTAGCCAGAGAAGTAGAACAACGGCACCGAAGAGGAAAGGATATGGTATATTATTGTTTAGCAAGCATTCTCTCCCTCTCTCAATCTTCATGATAGGAGGGAGTGTACTTCCCAACCCACTGATGTTGGGCGTGGATATCTGACATGATGTGGCCAATGAGATGCGCAGTTGTACCATCAACAAGGGCTTGAATGTGCTTGCCAGGTTGGGCTTTCTCTCTTTGGTTCCTGTCTTCCTCCATAAGAATATACTTTGGGCAGCCTCTGGATGGTGGAGGATGAATAATATGTGGCACAGACTATAATGCAGTCCACAGCATGGAACCCAGCCTAGATCTGTGGAACCCTAGCCAGCCCGCAGGTCTATGAGCAAAAACACAAATGCTTCTTGTATGCCCCTGCAATGCTGTGGTTATCTTTCCTCAGCATTATCATGGATGTGGCTGACTGACACAAGGGAGAATGCATAGACAGGATTATTTTTAAGATAGGTGATACAAGACATGTTTGTATACTAATGGGAAAATGATCTATTGAAATAAGATTTGGGTGCCTGGGAGAGGAGAGCTGACTTTGGAAGGGCAACGTCTAAGAGAGATGAGATCCCAAGAACAAGTAGAGGAGGTGGCCTTATGTAAGTGGAGAGGAGGGAGGTGCGTCCTCCATTGTTATCAGAAGGGAAAAGACAGGTGCAATGTCAGAAGGTTTGAAAGCCTGGGAGAGGAAAGATGAACTCAGATTGAATGGGCTCAGATTTCTCAAGGAACAGTGAGGCAAGGCCATGAGTAGGACATGTGGTTGGCGGTAGGGAGGGGTACCTTGTTGCCAGCTGTTTGTTCTTCCTTAAATATCTTTTTAATTTTTTCCACTGATTTAAATTATATGAAGTCCGCTTTCCACTTGAAAGCCACTGCTAACGACTCTAGGCTACCATGACCCCTCTCTTTCCCTTCAGCTTCTGTAATCTCAACCCCAGTCCAGTACTTGATAGCCTTCTTGTCTGATGCAGGTCCCTGCCCTTTGCCAGACTTGAACTTGATGAGCCATGGGGGCCGTATTGTCTGCTTCTTCTGAATCCACCACAATACCAACAGCACACTGATGTTCATATCAAGGAGGCTTAATTATTTGTTAACTAGCTCAAGAAGAAAAAAGTATAACTGTCTGCTAGAATGGTCAGCCTGGACCAAAACAAATCAAGCAAGATCTGCTGTTCAGAGTTAGCCACCAGAACTATTGTTTTTGAAGACAGACATGTTCTTTGGTTTGTTTTTTCCCCCCTCACTTCTTATGCCAACTTCCCTAAAGCCTGATCCATTTTCTTTTCTTGACTGCTTCAAAAATTCTTTCATCAATCCTGCCTTGGACGTACTGACATCTTCCCTGGGAAAGTAGAAGGGTTATTTTCCAGATGTTCTTTAATGCCATTGCTTAGAGGGCTTTCTGTTTTATTTTTAATGAAACAAAAACTGCCAGATCTGACAGGTGATGCTAGAGAGCCTGTATTTCATGCAAGGGGTCCCAGAAATAACAAGCAGCCACACGCTCCATCCCTCCCAACTACACAGATCTTATTTATACCTGAAAGAGAATAGAGAGAACTCACTCTCAAGGGCCTTCCCAGCCTGAGTCGGGGCGGGGGAAGGGGGGTTGACTATACCTTGAAGCCTCAGTTCAAGGAACTTGACTGTTTCAGGTCCTGCTCTACCATCTTCAACACTCCCCAGTTATATGTGGAGAAAACAGGTCTGGTCTGAGAACACTTGCTTGCCAACAGGGCTGCCATGGGCAAATTCGTGAGGCAGATAAGGGTGCCCACCTCCCATCGCCCCAAGGCCTCATCATTTCCAGACACCAAGATCTCAAGCCTGCCCACCTCTCCTCCTGTGTTGGGGTAAAGGCTTCCTCCTCACCCGTGAAGGTAGGTATTAAAATATCTACCTCATAGGTGTTGGGAGGATAAAATTAAATAATGCATGTTTTATAAACTGGCAAGTGTCTTACAAGGGGAAGTCATTAGTACTAATTCACACTAGAGTTGCAAAGACTGTATCATCTGTCCCAGAAGTATTTTTAAACAGATCCTTTGGCCTCCCTACCCATCTTCTGCAGAGGACAATGCTGTCCTCCTTCAGCAGTGGTGATATTTCAGGCTTGGGTAAAAGGAACTGTATTTGTTTTGACTGAGAGACTTTATATACAGAACATAGACTAGAGGTCAGCAAAATGTGGCCCACCACCCAAACTTAACCTCCCACCTATTCCTGTATGACAAAGAAGCTAAGAGCAGTTTGTAAGTGTTTTGGGAAAAAAAAAGACAAAAGAACAGTATTTGGTGACATGTGAAAATTATACAAAACTCATATTAGAGCATCCATAAATAAAGATGTATTGAAACACAGCCATACTGGGGTACCTGGGTGGCTCAGTCGGTTGGGCGTCCGACTTCGGCTCAGGTCATGATCTCACAGCGTGTGAGTTCGACCCCACATCAGGGTCTATGCTGACAGCTCAGAGCCTGGAGTCTGCTTCGGATTCTGTGTCTCCCTCTCTCTGGCCCTTCCCTACTCACTCTCTCACTTTCTCTCTCTCTCTCAAAAATGAAAAACAAAAAAAAAACAAAAACAAAGAAACACAGCCATACTCACCTGTTTACATACTACGACTGTTTTCATGCTATACCAGAGAGCTACTTGAGTAGCTGCAACAAAGACCATATGGCCCATAAAACCAAATTATTTACTAATTGTTCCTTTAATGAAAAAGTCTGCCAAGTCCTCATAGAGACCATCTTCTACCGGCCCCAAGGCTACTACTAGAGAAAGATCTAGAATAAGTTGGGATTTGATGCTAGGCTTGGAATTCCACCTTTATGAGAGATACAGACAAAAAAGATCAGATTCAGGAGGGCAACCAGGAATGTGCTGGATTTCAGACATGTGTCAGAGGAAGAATGGTTAGAGAGGTAATTGTGAGAGTGCCTCCGAAGACCTGCCATGCAGAAGGAAGATAGGATCCTGATCTGGCCACAAGGAGTGAACTTAGGGTTGGAGACCTATTTCAGCTCAGTATAAAGCAGCATCCTAGCTGTCTGAGCAGCCTTAAGCAATGAGTTTCCTATCACTACATATATTCAAAGTAGTGAAAGTACAATGTCATGAATATAAAATGTAGTGATCAGTGACCAGCATCTGGTCATCTTTTAGATGACTACTCATCTTGCAAAGGCCACCTTAACTACCCTACAAGCATGCACAGGGCAAGGTGTTCTGGGATGCCATGTTTGTGCAACATGTTTCAGCCATGGCTTAGGGGACCAGGAATGGCTCCCGTCTGGGGCTGGACCCACTAGGGTCATTTACCTTAGAACTTAAGAGCAGGTCAGGGACAAGACAGAGGACAAGGGAGCTCTGTGCACTGGCAGTGTAACTTTTCTGCCCACATTGTGAGCTGAGGAGCAGAGAAGGCAGGTCAGCTAGGAAAGAGGAATAAAGCAGATATACAGAGAGGAGCAGGAGGAGATGAGAAAGGATAGTTCCAGGGCTCCCAACAGCCTTTCAGCCTGGGCTTGCAACTCTTCAGGAGGCCTGGGTTCCAGGACCCCACTTCCGGAACCCTGCAAGAATCTCATTTCGCAGGAGCTGATTTGAGATGGATTCTCTGACTTACAGCTCAAGCCACTGTAAATGGAGACCTAACACCTGAGAGCCTGGCCAGGCTCTTCAAGGACCAGGGACTTAAGATCCAATTAGCCAGCCTGGAGGAGAGGCCACACCACCTCTCCAAGCAGTGCCTAGGGAGTCCAGAACTGCACATCCCCAGTAGAGAGTGAAGATGCGATACGTCGATTCCCACACACCGTGCCCATGTTTCTCCTCTTCAAGAGGAGGATAACGTGAGTCTATCACACCATGCTGCTGCAAAGAATAATGAATAGCACTGTTAACAAATGACAAGTGCTACATCTCTTATTATTATCTATCATGTATACATCATTTTATTTCTGTAGCACCCAGCAGGTGTTGAATGTAAATGGCCTGAAAAACTTTTGCAGACTTGCAGCCTCTTATAAAGAAAAACATCTGTGAGCACGGAACAGTAAAGAGGCCAGGTTGTTTCATGTCCTGGGCTCAACTACCCTGAGCAGGATTCGAAAAACCCTTCTCAAATATGCTGATTGTCTAGAAACCCACTGAATCCAGGTAATTCACACTTGTTTTGGTATAATAAGATCAACCCAACTGTGGGCTTTGACCTGGCCCCATTTGTAGGCCAAAGCTATTTGTGAGATCAGAGAGCCATAGAACATGCACATGGGCAATATATGGCCGGTGCCCTCAATCACTCTCTCCACTCTGGCAAATAGGAAAGCCTTGGGTCTCCCTTGATTCACTTTACTCCATATGCCAGATTTTACCCTTTCCCAGGTGTCTCCGCTTCTTCTCTGCTCTCCCTATTTAGCACACTGAGAATAGAAATTCATGATTAAAAAAATAAATTCGGGGCACCTGGGTGGTTCAGTTGGTTAGGCATCCGGCTTTGGCTCAGGTCATGATCTCACAGTTCATGGGTTCAAGCCCCGCATTGGGCTCTGTGCTGACAGCTCAGAGCCTGGAGCCTGCTTCGGATTCTGTATCTCCCTCTCTGTCTGACCCTCCCCTGCTCACGCTCTCTCTGTTTCATAAAAATAAATTTTAAAAAAATGAGGAAGAGATCTAGAGCTGATTAAAAAAAAAAGAACCACCAGGCAGATGTCAGGTGTCAGTGGAATCAATGAGCATATTCTAGCTGAGTCACTAAGAGTACAAATAACATGCTGACTTAAAGCCACATAAGTAGTTGAGATGACACAGAGGTGACTTAATCTTGGTAGAGATGTGTCCCCTTAATAGCTTAATGTCACCAACACAGATACCAGTAGGTAGAGCAACCACTAGGACCCCATCCAGCATCCAGTGTCTATGAGCTGCAACCTTGTTCCAGATGCACTAACAGCTATGTATCAGCCCCAACAACAGAACAATTGCAAGTGTTGGACACAGCATGGGTTCTGCATTAAGCTACAACTTTCCCACCTAGAGCTAATTGGGCACAGAAGAGATCATCCTTAGAAAGGCCAGACAGTAACATCTCCACTTCCATTTATGCAAAAAAAAAAAAAAAAAATGGTTTCTTCCCTGACTTCCTACTTTTTACTGTCCCACTAAAACTTTCCTTGGTCCTGAAAAATATTCAACCTGTCTACTTATCAGAACAAGTAATGATTATACCAGGTCACTGAAAAATAATAGATTTTAAAACTCTTGATCCACTATGGGTAGAATGCACGCTAGCTAGAAGGAGGGGAAGGTTTCTTTCCAAGACCATCCATTTAATATCCTAATCTCTTCCAGACTATCTCCCACAGCAGTTATTAAATACACTCGACACATCAA
This sequence comes from Suricata suricatta, assembly GCF_006229205.1. Lineage (NCBI taxonomy): Eukaryota > Metazoa > Chordata > Mammalia > Carnivora > Herpestidae > Suricata > Suricata suricatta. The sequence goes on along the minus strand of NC_043703.1, from coordinate 141,051,181 downwards.
CTCCTTTCTCCAGAAAAAGTTCCCGAAGTAGCTGATATTTATGACTTAGAAAACATCTCTACCTTTCTGTCTCCTTTTCTCATCTGTAAAATAGGAGAAATGGTACCCGCATTCAGGGCTGCTGAAATTACCATAAACTTAGTAACATAAAACAATGCAAGTTTACCTACAGTTTTGGAGGTTACAAGTCTAACACCAGTCTAGGTGAAGCTAAAAATCAAGTTGTCGGCAAGGGCATATGCCCCCCAGAGGCTCCAGGGAAGAATGGGTCTCCTTCCCTTGTCCAGCTTCTAGAAGCTGCTTGTATTCCTTGGCCTCTTTCCTCCTTCTCCACCTTCAAACCAGCAGCAGAGGGTGGAGTCCTCTCACTGAATCACTCTGAGCCCCTTTTCTGCCTCCTTCTTCCACTTGTGATTACATTGGACTCACCTGATAATCCAGGATCTTCTTATTTTAAGGTCAACTGAAGAGGAACTCAATGCTTCTTTGTCAAGTAAGGGAACATATTCAGTTTCTGGGAATCAGGAGAGGACATCTTTGGGAGAGGAGGGAGGGAGAGTCCAGGAGAGGGGGCATTATTTTCCTTACCACAGTACCTGTCCCAGAGAGGCCAGGAAACAGGTTACTCTAAATAGCTAAGCATATGGCATTGACCAAACCTCTTGTCACTTTGGTTCCTTCTTCTAGGAAGATCTTTAAGATCTATGACTTTATGGGGCTAAAACAAGGTCATGAAGAGACTGGCTACTGTCTATGCTTTGTCTCAAGTTAATGCTTGCGTCAATCCTAGGAGATACACAGGGAAGACAGTGCTATTACCTCCACTTTGTAGAAGTGTAACCCGAGAGTAAGAAATTAAATGATTCGCCCAAGATCACACAACTAACCAATTACAACTGTGCTTTCAAATTAGAGTCTGCGAATAACACATGCCCCGTGTGGAAACCTGTCTGCAAACCATGGAAATATACACACAGGGAAGATGGTAACCACCACCACCACCACCACTATTCGGCCGAGGACATATGGCAACAGTAGACCCTGGTCTCGAAGATAACTCAGGACTCTGGATCTCCCACTTTGGATTCTTATCCTCGGTTTGTGTCCCACTGAAAGCATCCTCCTAAAAACATATTCCTCCTTTCGTACTAGGAGGCCACACATCATCAGCATTATCCTGGTTCTAAACCAAGGGGAAGCAGTCATGAGCCTCTAGCTGGGGAAGGATTAGGGGAAAGTCTCCTGTGCTCTATACAGGGCTGGGTGGTCTCAGGGTCCTTCTGCTTGTGTGAGACAGGATAACTAATCACACCTATGGAAGCTTCTCCCTGACCTCCTGAGACAAATCCAGTGGAAGGGAAAACATGAACAGTGAAGATATCTTCTAGGAGACATGAGAAGAAGGCTAAAGGCTGTCTGAAGGTCTCTGAGGTGCAGTGGACTCCGGGTTCTATGGCCCCTAGCATCCATTGTCACATTAGTCTTTTGGGAGCAATCTCTCTCCCAACTCATAGCCTGTGCTTACTCCCTGCTCCACCTTCCATCCCAAGGGCAGAGAATTACCTCTCACAAGTATTTACTGAGTAGCTAAAATGTGCTCTAAGCATGGGAAATACAAGAGTAGACAAGCCAGAAGAGGACCTTGTGGTCATGGAGCTACCAAATAAACAAATCCAAGAAGACTCTTTTTAAGAGTGTTGTGGGATATGAAAAAATAAAATAGGGGTTTTGTTACAGAGAGAAACCAAGGATGTTAACTGGACCTTTCAGCTTTGTTAGCTAATCCCTTTTTTGTGTAAGCCCATTTGGGTCAGGTTTCCTGTTGGTCAGACCCAAGCATCCTAACACAGTGGCACTCACCTCCTATTATGAGACTCTCCACTACTGCGCTGTCCACACAGTAACACTGCATTGACCCAGCCAAGACCTCTGTGGTCATGGGAAATGGGCAGATGTGAAGAACCCGGAACCGGCAGGTCCCAGCTAAGAGCCTCAGGTTCTAGCTCCATCTCAAAACTGACCAGCCGAGTACCTTCTACCTGGGCTGGAGTGTTTCCTTGCCAGTGAACTGGGGGAGTTTCACGAGTCCATCTCTATGATCCATTCACCTCCACCATGGTATGTCCTATGCTCCATATGTAGGAGCTGCTCAGACCTACATCATAATAGGGAACTGAGTAATCTCAAGCTGGTATCAATCACCGTTCTACATCTCTATTAAAAAGCTGCAAAACAAGCATCTAACACTCGATCCGGATCCATACCAAATTGTCAAGGGAGATGGAAACTGCATACTCAGCAAAGGCACTGCATTCTACAAACAAACGCTCCAGTGCCTAATAAAAGTTAGTGATTCGAGATGATTTTACCTGAAAAACTCACAGTAGACTCAGAGGAACTCTGCCTCTATCCTTCATGGCTTATTAAGGGGGGAAAGGATTTGAGCAAATTACATTGGCATTTGTACCCTTTTCTGTAGGTGGTGGACAAGGGGGCATGCATCACCTTGTGACATAAATGTATCAGTAAATATGTTGGAATCCTGTTACAGTAATAATCCTCTTTTAAAAATGCACTTACATGGTTTAAAAAAAAAAAGGTGTACAATGAAAAGTTTCCCTTCTACCCTGGTCCATCCCTGGCTCATATCACCACCCCTAAAGGCAAACTATTGTGATTTTGCTGTATAGCCTTCTAGAATTCCTTATACATATGGAAGCAGATAATTCTAATTACATTCTAATTCTCCCCCACTCTCCTCCATCAGCTTTTATATAAAATTAGTAAAATATATACATTGTTCTGCATCTTAGTTTTTTTTCATTTGGCAATCTGATAGATAAAATATGGTATTTACATATAATTTTAATTACATTTTTATGAGGTAAGATTGAGCATACCTCTTAACATATTTAGGACATGAACATTCATATTTCTTTTTTCATGAATTGTCTCGTCATATCTTTTGCCTATTTTTTTCTATTAGACCAAAATGCTTTATCTTATTGACTCTTTGGAGTTCTTTATCTATTAAGATGATTAGTCCTTTGTCATTTTTCTTCTCAGTTTATATAGATTTATTTTTTCCTAGTCAGGGTGATTTCATTGTCTTTTTTTTCTTTCAATTTTTATCTAGTCATATAATACCAGATTCTTTTATTATGGATCTGGATTTAAATTTTGGTTACAAAGACCTCCTCTGTGCTCTCTTCTGGACTTTTACGGTTTTGTTGTTACATTTAGCGCTTATTTCCATTCTGAACTTCATTCTAGTGTAGATACAGTGTGAGGTATGGATCCAATTTTATTTCTCCCCCGCAGTGCAACCAGTTATCCCAATATTACGTATTTAAACTTTCCCTCCAGTGATTTGAGATGCCACCTTTATAGAATACTAAATGATCATATGCATTTGGATCTATTTATATATTCTGCTGCTGTTAACGATTTATGCATGTACCTATAAAGCCCAGTTTCAATACATACGGCACTATAATAAGTTCTAGTATCTAGTAGGACCAGTATTCCCATGTTGTTTTTCTTTTTCAGAATTTTTTTTGACTATTCTTTTTTTTTTTTAATATAATTTATTGTGAAGCTGAGTAACATACAGTGTATACAGTGTGCTCTTGGTTCTGGGGATAGAGTCCAGTGATTCATCGCTTATATACAACACCCGGTGCTCATCCTAAGTCCCCTCCTCAGTGCCCACTATCCATTTTCCCCTCTCTCCTGCACCCCCACCATCAACCCTCAGTTTGTTCTCTGTATTTAAAAATGTTTTATGGTTTACCTCCCTTCCTCTCTGTCTGTAACTATTTTTCCCCCTTCCCTTCCTCCATGGTCTTCTGTTAAGTTTCTCAAGATCCATATGTAACTGAAAACATGGTATCTGCCCTTCTCTGACTGACTTGTTCTATTTTTTTAAGTGAACTTTAAAATAGACTTACCTGATTTTCTTTTATAAAAGGACTTCTAGTACTTTTATTTAGATTGCATTAAATTAACAGGGGCACCTGGGTGGCTGAGTCAGTTAAACATCTGACTCTTGGTTTCAGCTTAGGGCATGATCTCCTGGTTAGTGAGTTCAAGCTCTGCATTGGGCTCTGTGCTGACTCCGTTAGCCTGCTTGGACTTCCCTCCCTCTCTCTCCACTGCTTCCCTGCTTGTGCACTTGCTCTCTCTCTCAAAATAAAGAAATAAACATTTTTAAAAAGAAAAAAAATTGCATTATATTTACAAATTAAAGAGAATGACATCTATTGTTTTTCTATCCATGAACATGAATGATCTATCGCTCCATTTGCTCAGAGCTCCACTTTGTATCCTTCCACAGTGCTTTTAAATATTCATTCATGTCCTAACATGTTCTACATATCTTTTTTTGCAAATTCATCGTTTTATATATTTTTTAAACTTTTTAATGCTTATTTATTTCTGAGAGAGAGTGACAGAGAGACAGAATGCAAGTAGCGGAGGTGCAGAGAGAGAGAGGGAGACACAGAATCCAAAGCAGACTCCGGGCTCTGAGTGCTCAGCACAGAGCCTGATGCGGGACTCGAACCCACAGACTGTGAGATCATCACCTGAGCTGAAGTTGGACACTCAACCAACTGAACCAGCCAGGCAGCCCTGTCTTATATTTTTTGTTACTATAACTGAGGGCTTTCCCTCCTATGTATATTCTATTTAATGTCAAATATACAAAAAGTAATAATTTCTATGTACTAATTTTTGCACTTTGTTACTTTACGGGATTCTTTTATTATTTGAAATAGTTTTCCAGGGATTTCTCTTATGTTCTCTAGCCATGCAACCACAATACCTGTACATACAGTGGCCCTCACCTCCTCTGCACTTGTCTGTCTGAATTGATTTCTCTTGTCTACTGTCTTGATAGGCATCACCAGTGCAAGATGAATCCCAGTACTAATTGTGTAGATTCCTGTTCTTTAATGAGAATTCTTTTGCTGCTTCCCATTAAGCCTGATGCTGGCTTTTAGTGGATGTATTTTTAGCATGTGGAGGAAGTACCCAGGTGCTCTGTTTTATTATGTGTACTTTTTTTTTTTTTACTAAAACATGATCATTTAACTTTCTCAAAATCCTTTTCAGAATCTATGAAGATAACCATTATTTTTTCTATTTTTTATTACTTTTTATTTATTTTTGAGAGACAGAGACAGCATGAGCAGGAAGGGTCAGAGAGAAAGGGAGACACAGAATATGAAGCAGGCTCCAGCCTCTGAGCTAGCCGTCAGCACAGAGCCCGATGAGGGGCTCGAACCCACAAACCGTGAGATCATGACCTGAGCCGAAGCCAGACACTTAACCGACTGAGCCACCCAGGCGCCCCAACCATTTTTTTTTTCTAATGTTCACTACTGTAGAACCATATCTGCAGTCTAGGAATAAAATCCTCTTGGTTATGACATATGTATTCAAATGTACTGCTAAGGTAGTCTTGCTAAATTTTTTGGGAATTTTGAATCGATATTCATAAGGGGATTAGGCTCTGGTTTTCTATTTGTGCCTTTTTTGTCAGACTTTGGTAACTTTCTTTTCCTTTGCTTATGCACTGGAATGTACTGGAATTGTCTGCTTTTGATTGAATTTTCCCTCTAAAACCATCTATAATGGGGATTTCTTCTCTGTGACAGGGCATATCTGTTTGAATGTTCTGGGGGTGGTGGTGATTTTTAATTTCTACTTTGGAAATTTTGTTTTCTTTACTGGGGTCAGTTGAGCAAATTATATTTTCTTGGAAAATAATCTAGTTCATTTAGGCTTTCAAATATATTTGCATAGAGCTGAGTCAAGTAGACTCTTGCAATTCCTATTTATGTCACTATTTCTCACATATTTTTCCTTATTTTATGTATCTGCATTTTTTCCCCACATTCTTTTGATTAGATTAGTCATTTATCTGTTTCATTGTTATTTTCCCCCAAAACGAGCTCTGAAATTTATTTCAACTGCTTTGTCTTCTAACTCATTAATTCTTACTTTTATCTACTTCTTTCTTCTCCTTTCCCTCTGCTATAATCTGTTTTATTGCATTATATCTCCTCAACTTAGATGATTAATTTATAATACCATTCTTTTGTGTAAATATTTAAGAACACCATTTTTCCTCTGAGTACTGCTTTAGCCATAGCACATCTGTTTGAGAGTGTTTTTATTAGTCAGTGTTTTCCAGAAAGTCTGCATTTTCAGTTTTTATTTTCCTCTTTAAGTTATGCATTAAGTGTTTTGGTTTGTATTGTTTTGTTTTGATTTGATATGATTTTACATTCAGCGTGATAGTCTTTTGCTTTTCTGATTGAGTGTTAACTTGTAGCTTAATTGTATCAGAGAACACTGCTTGTATTTTTTTTTCCTGCCTTCTGGGATTTATTGAGGTTATCTTTGTCCCCTAATAAATGGCCAATATTTGTGAATGTGTCATGGGCCCTTGAAAGATGTATTCTCTTCATTTAGTGCACAGGCTTTGCTATTTATCAACTGGGTATTCTTTATTATGTTAATTAAGTCTTCAATGTTGATTTTTATTTTTTGTCCAGTTATCTGGAGATTGAAACATGTACATGAAAGTGAGCTGTCACTAGTGTGATGTGGTCTATTTCTCCATGCATCTATGCATCTCCTGAAATTTGTTCTATCAATATTGCTGCTGCTCTTTTTTTCCCCACTATAAAATGTACACGTTAGCATTATCAAGTTCCTTTATTTCATTTACTGCATTTTAATCTGAATTCTCCTTTGTTTGAGGCAAGTTCCTCATCACTTCTTTTTATTTCTGTATTTTCCTCACATTCCTTCACTTATCTTTCCTGTATTTCCAACCTTCTCACTCAGTTCACTTTAGGGGCATCTCCATAAACGACATCAGATTGGGTTGTGATTTGTGACCCAATCCGAAACTCTTTTTAAAAGGTGAGTTAAACTCATTTATATTTAGCAACATGACAAACAGGTTTGCTCCTAGTGCTCATTTTATCTCATGTTTCTGGTTTCTTGGCATTATTTTTAGTCCTTCTATGATTGTTCCTCCTGTGTGATCATTTTGGAAGGGTTCATGTGTTTATTTTCATAGTTGCATTCATAACTACAACATTATATAATAATCTTAACCTATGTCTTTAGAGGTGATCTATTAATCCTGTACTGGAAGCAAAGATAAAATTGGTAGGTTTTTCTCTTCTTCCTCCTCATATCTCTTATATAGAGGCAAAGCAAAGGCACATTGGGGTGGGGAGAGAGACACACACACACATATCCCTGGATACTAATTTTGAAAGTGCATGGAAATGTTAACACAGTGGCAGCTGCAGGCAGGGAGGGGGACAATGCACACGTTACATACGCCCCTGGGCACCATTTACTCTGGCTACGCCACATCTCTCTTCCACCACCTGATTTTGGTCAATAATATTATCTTTCTTAATGTTTGCCGTTTATTGTTAAATATAATTATGCTTATATTACTTCTTTTGTCAGCTCTAAATTATATCCTTTGAGTCCCCGTGATTATAAAATGAGGCATTCAGGGAATTTACTCTCCCTCCCTTCCCATATTTGTTGGTGTGTCATTTTGTCATCATCAGAACATTTACATTCTCTTCTGTTGCTCTAACGCTTATATTTGTTTTCGTCTTAGTTTTAGTGTAGATTGACGGTTGGAAATACTCAGCATTCACCCTCAGTCTTCTCTTTGCTGGCTGAAGTTCATCCTCTACTAGTTTGCTCAGTAAGGGCTCATGGGAAAAATATTCCTTGAGTTATCGCATGCTCAAAACTCTTTCTACTTAAAAGACAGCAAGGATGGATATAAATTTTGGCTCACACTTTCTTTCCTTGCTTATCTTTCAGATATTTCACTGTCTTTAGGGTATTGAATGTTGCTGCAGAGGAAACTGGGACCAACCTGATATTTTTCTCCCCATAAGTAACTTGGTTTCTTTTGCCTAGAATCACAATGAATTCTTTCTTTTTACTTACTATTCTTTTTAAATTTTTATTTTTTGAGAGAGAGAGCACACAAGCAGGGGAGGGAGCAGGTGGAGAGAGAGAGAATGTCAAGCAGGGCCCATCTCAGCACAGAGCCTGACATGGGGCTCTATCCCATGACCCTGGGATCATGACCTGGGCTGAAATCAAGAGTCATTCAACCAACAGAGTCACCCAGAAGCCCCATCTTTTAATTTATTATTCTTTTTCATGGTCTTGTTAATTTTTGAAGCAATTTCAAACCCAAAGGGAAAAGTTGCAAGAACAATACAAATGCTTATACTCCCTGCACTCTAGGTCTCTAGATGATGACATTTAACTGTACTTTCCCCATTTTTGGAAACAGGAGGATTTTTCTTTTGACATGATGTCTATCATCTCTAAATACTCCAGTGTATGCCTTCCAAAGACAAGGACCCTTCTCCTTCTCCTATATGACCACTATACAGATCTCCAAGTCAAAAAACATCAATACTAGTCCAGCACAGCCCCAACCACAGGCTCACTCGAATTTCCCCAACTGCTCTAACAATGTCTCCTTTCTCTTCCTGGTCTGGGATCCTATCCACCAACATGCATTCCATTTGTCTGTAATGTCTTATCAGTCTGTTCCAGTCTGGAATAGTTCCTTAATCTTTCTTTGTGTCTCAAGTCCTTAAAGGTTTCAAACAAGTTACAGGCCTTTCATTCTGTAAGGTCTGAGCCCAGTTTACATTTCCTCATGACCAGAAACAAGCCATGCATTCTAGGTAGGATTACAACAGAAATGATCCTGTGTTAGTGCATCACATCCAGGTCACCCTAGATCAAACCATCCTACCGCCAAGTGGTGTTAATTTTGATCATCTGGTCAAGGTGGTGTCTGCCAGGTTTCACCACCAACAATTCACCATTTTTCCATTGTATTTGATTACAGTTTTGTGGGAGGTTATTCCAGTATTGTACCAATATACTGATGCTCATAAGAAACCTCCACCTCGATGACTTAGCATCCTTGGACAACTCCTGTCTGTCTCAACTACCATTATGATAGATGCCAAGTGATAAATATCTATTTCCACCATTCCTGCTACATTTATCATTGGCACTCCTTTGTGAGGAAGAGTTTTCTCTTCTCCCCCACTTATTTATTTACTAACTTATCTATTTATAAACTCATTCATTCATTAATTTATAACAGTAAGAACTCCTGGATTGCCATTTTAGTCAACACATTGTAATCTGATACTCATGCTCTTACTTTCCTCATTTTGGCCCACGGAAACTCCAAGCTGGCTTCTGTGTCCTTGACATGTTCTTATCTTTTCCTCTGACTCTCTCGTAAAACAGAACATTCCAGTTCATTTCTTACTCTCTCTGCCCCACCACTAAGTCAGCCATCTCTCTGATGAGCCCCAGTAAATTTTAGTGGAGGATAGTATTTAGAAACCTCAGTGGGCACTCAGGGCTACTGTAGTCCCACTGCTTCTAAGCCATCTCAGGGGAAAGAGTTAGGAAATGTATCTAAGTCTAGCACCCCAGGTTCTGTCTAGCCTTCCTTCTTTACATGTTTATAAATCTCTTCTCAAACAGTGAAGAACATGGCTCCTACTATCCTCTCTATATTTATTTACTTGCTCAATAAATTAACCTATTTGTCCCCTGTAACTAGTCTCCAGGCCATTTTAGTCACCTTCTATGTATGCCCCCTCCACACTCACCCTCTACCCAGCTAGGAAGGGAAAGGAAGGGGAGGGCAGGGAAGACAAGAAAGGTGAGAGTAGGGAAGGAAGGAGGGAAGAAAGGGAGGAGTGTGGAGGAAGGCAGGAAAGAAGGAAGGAAGGAAGGAAGGAAGGAAGGAAGGAAGGAAGGAAGGAAGGAAGGAATTATTCCCTATCTTTAATGTCTAAAACTTTGCAAGGCTATATCTTGGTATTAACTGTCCTTAGTAACATTTAGATTTAAGTCTTCTTTTATTTCCTGAAAGTGTTCCCAATTTATATTTTAGATATTTGTTCTATTCAATTATTTTGTGTTTTCCTTCAGGGACCAAATTTACACTTATGCTAAATTTCCATAGCTTGTCTTCTAGAGCTACCATTTTCCTTCTAACCTTTACGAATGCTTCCCTTATTTCCATTGCATTTATTCACCTTTCTTATTTCTATTGTCTATGTTCCACACTGTATTTTCAGGTGTCTATTTTCCCTTGAGATACTTCCAACTTTATCTTCATTTCTGAGATAGATTTGCCTTTTTTTTCTCCTCTTTCCTCCTTGAGTACTGACAGCTCACGTTTCTCTACATCTTGCCATCCTGTCATCCCTTCCTGACTTCTTGTTTCTGCTTTGTAGTTTTTTTTTCATAGAAATGATTGCTTCATTGAGTTCTTTAAATTCATTGTGAAATACTATTTTGCAACTTTCACATGCTCCCTGAGAATATTTTCCTGGGAATGTTCCCTTTTTGGGGGTTCTTTAATTTTTGTGGCTACTGTTGATGCTTTGCTATGATATCTTTGCTTCTATTTTGCCAACAATCTCCACTTCTCTTTTGTTACTTATCATTGTGCTAGGCAGACTTTACTGAATCAGTTTTTTGCAGGAAGTTCCTGAGGGTAGGAGGAAGGACCAGGACAGCTTTTCATTATTAAAAGAAAGTTCTCTTTGTGGGAGGGTAAGAACTGGGAGGAGGCACAGGGTGACTTCTGGGGACCAAAAACACTCTAGATCTTGATCTGGGTGGTAGTTACACAAGGACACATGTGTATAAATTTTGGCAACCTAAAAAATATTTGTATATCTAACTGTATGTATGTTACACCTTAAGAAAGATGTAATGGAAGGAAGGAAAGAAGGGACGGAGGGAGGGATGACTTTTTTCTATTAACACATACTACTTCTGTTGTACCCAGGTTTTAATATTGCCCCCAAAAACCAGAGACCGCCAGGGAGGCTGAATCATGCATGCAAAAGCAAAGGGCTTTATTACGAATTTAGGCCCGGCCAGCCTAAACTCAGCTCACAGACTTCAACAACACACTGGATCCACGTGGAGCGAGCCCTGAGCATGGGGGGCCAGGGCCTTTTATGAGTTTGGGAAGGGGGAGTTACAGGAAATTGTGACACAGGTACAGGGGTCCAATCATTATAGCATCACATCATTGACAGTAACTTTAACCAATTACAGAGTGGACCCAGGACCCTCACGTGGGGCGTGACTAGGACCCTCAAGTAGGGCATGACTAGTCTTAACCTCCATCTTTAGGCCCGCCCTTAGAAATGTTAATGATGTTAGCTGGCCTTCAAGGTCAGAGGGGAAACCTGAATCAGACCTGCATCTTTATACTTCCTGCAAATAGCTCTCCCTGGAGGATTCTTTGTATTAGCCCACCTCCTCTGCTTCTTTGAAGCAAAAGAGACTTGGAAGGCACCTTTCTTCAGTTCTGCTCCTGCTAATCCTTGTCCAGTATTTGTAAATAAGGGCCATGGCTGGGGTAAATCAGGATGCTCCTGCACCTCCAGGTCACACATTTTGCTGGCACTCTCAGCTGCCTGCTGCCCAGAAGCCCTCCTGCCACTCATCTATGCCTCTTCACACACACACAAACACACACACACACACACACACACACACACACACACACACACAATTCCCTTAGTGGTCTCTCCCAAACCCAGCTGCTTGGGCAGTCAGCCCTTGCACATACTTCAACTTCCATAGATTATTCTCTAATTCCACTGAAAATGATATTTTGAGAGTTAAAAAAATTCTCCTTGTTGCTCTTGTATGATATCCAAGAGCAGAAAGCAAAAGAGGTTGTCCTGCACAAACCATGCCATTCTGCAAGTCCTGTTTGCCTGTTCTCCTAGCTCGCCACCACATTCCAAGCCAGTTGCCTTTAAGCTTCAGTCTCCCATGAGCAGAAGTGCCAGAAGAAACAGCTGTCTTCCCAGCTCCTTCTGAAGATTATCAACACAGCATGTGGAAGGTACAAACAGGAGGCAAGTCTCCCTGCTGCAAGGAAGGCTTTCCTAAACCTGGAGAAACGTGGTGCTTTCCATGGTGCTGATCATTTTACCTCTCTTCCTATTTCTCCTTTAGCATCTGTTCTTCTATAACCATTAGCCAGAAAACAGCTGGTTCTTTAGGATAGAATCGTACTCACGCCTCAGACTCTCACCGCCTCCCCAACAACACCCACACTCACACCTAAAGACATAGCAGATTCTTCAAAATACCAAATTGCTGGCTGCCCGGTCTCATTTCTCTTGCTGGCTGCAAAAGTAACAGTAGGAATGTGCCACTACTTGGCACCATCCGCCTGGCTGTGAGCAAACACAGGCTCTCTCAGCCAGGCGGTGTTTCAGGAAATACCAAACCCAGACTCCTACCTCTGACCCCACATGAACCCCCAAGTTTCAGGCTGCAGATGGGCAACATTAAATCACCAAGGCCTCCGGACTCCACCATCACCACATCAGTCACAAATATCACCCTTACTAATAGAAGTGGCAGATGGGAACATAAATTCTTCAAAAGCAATTCGCTTGCCAAGGACTAAGGAACATATGAATGAAGTGTGAACGGTAAATTTTTCCAACTTTGGGAGGATGGACACGTCACCCTCCCAACTATACAAACAGGCTCGAGAAGACCCAACCTAGTTTTCCATCTGGCTGAAAACATTTCAGGCTCACTTAAAGGCAAACACAAAGGTTTCTTCTCTCTTCCCTCTCCTACGTCCTCAAAGAAAGCCCAGGGCTGTAAGAACTAAACTCAGGAAAGGCAACACTGGTAGGAATATGGGGCATTCAGGTTTTCCAAAAGAATGAGGCTAAGAACAATCTTTTGATAAAATAATCCTTTGAAATCACATGCCCTGCTTCAGAAGGCTCTTTGGAATGGAAAGGGTTTCCCTGGGGAACCAGCACTATACAAGTGTTAATCATTTGCAAGTTCTGTGAGGGTTTTCACAGCTGGAGGGTCCAGCAGGCATCCAGCATCCCTGCTGGCTGCTCCCAGCTCCCTACTGAGCTTTGTATTTCACCACACAAAAGAAGCCAGTTTGGAACAGATAGAAGGCAAGGAGTTTGGATTAGAGGCCAAGAGGCCAGGTTCCAGATAACGTCCTGCCAAGTATCCAGCTGAGTACTCCTGAAAAAGGATCTTCTTCTGCCCAGGGTCAGCATCCTCAGACCTACGGAGCAAGCAGGTCTGATAAACTCAAAGGCTCCCACCTCAACAAATGAGGACTCTGGTCTGTCCCCTGAGCCTGGCTGTGATCTCGCTCCCAGATCCCAGACCCCTAACACCATAAGGGAAGGCCTCTTGCTTTGTGAATCAGCCTCCACTGCACCCAGGCCTGGAATGTGGCTGTTACTGTGGCAAAACGCAGTGATTAGGTCCAAACCAACAGCAATGGTAAATGGCAGAGAAAATAAAATCCAGCAAACTCTCACCGCAAAACCAAATCAGTAGAGGAAAGAGTAGAGGAAGTGACTGCCTAAGTAACATTTCTCTAAATTGCCCACCTTTTGCCTCTCCATGAGAAACAGATAACAGAAAGAAGCCACCCATTGAGTTGGAAAATGAATCATTCCTTGTTCTCAGATGAATCCAGGCTGCTAATAGCACTGATGGCTTTAGAAAACCAAAGACAAGGAATCTGAGGCTTCAAAGGAGCCTGTCACAATGTGAAATGATGCCCTTTTTCCTTCCTTGAAAGTGTAAACTGGTTTGGCTCGAATTATGTCTAATTAGGGCTCAATGAAAATGAAATGCTCATACACACACACACACACACACACACACACACACACACAGAGGAAGTGGCCCCTCTGTCCTAAGGCAGTGCGGACAGATTGTATTGGACGCGATGCGGTACAATCATTAAACATCTCTCCAGCTTATCTGCGTGCAGTGTGTCTCAATAATGTGTTATGAGGTGTGTTTGTAATTGGCTACTGCTGATAGTGGTCCTTGAAAGGGAAATGGAGTGTGTCTAAATGCAGACAAAGCTACTTAGCGCGCCAGGACAAGATGAGATGCTCCTCACAAGGTCCAAATGGGATACTCAGGGCTTCCTCCACCCATAGCTTGGGAGAGAGAAAAAGGAATAATCTGTCTCAATTTTCTCAGCTCCAGAAACAATATTTATAAAATAGAAGGTGATTTCAGAGCTCATTTATTTTCCTGGTTCATAGTCCCCACTCTCTGCTGACATCATTTTCTAACCAATTTTATTTCCAACAATTGTAGGAACAGCCTCAATTCTACTTGAAATCGTTAAAAAACAAATCCATTCTTTCCTTGTCTTTGAGTCCCATCTTTAAAAAAAAAAAAAAGCGTTAATTTCTATATTGCCTTTCTTGGAAACAATATTCCAGGTCTCTGAATAGCCAGGCAAGACCCTTCTTTCCTCCCTTCCTACTTCCTGAATCCCTGTATTCCCCATAAATGCAAAAAGCACACTGATTCTTCCTGGCTCCGTTTCTAGGCACTCCACTCACTGGCTCATCAAGGGAAAGGCTGTCCCACTTGGAGTGATTCTGAGGGACATGTCTCAGAAACACTAGGCATCTCAAAAATGGAACAGGCCAAGGATTTTAAGAGTCACAAAAAGAAAGATCCCTGTTTCTTACCCAGAAGGCAATCTTCAACGAGCAAAATCAAAGTGTAGCAGGAAATGCCAAGCACGTGCTGGCTTCCATGAAAACCATGGTCGTATTCTGGCTCAGGACACTTAGAATAGTCTCCTCAGAGTGCGAGAGGAGGGAGGGAGACCAGGCCGGGTGCTGGCCCTCTCGAGCTACGTCCTTCCCCTGACATCCCAGTGGGACTACTCTAGGAAAGAAAACATGCTCTGTTCTGGGGGGAGCCACGCTAGCCCTGGCAATCACCCCATTTTTTTCTAAGTGCTCAGAAAACCATCTGTTCTCAAATTCAGGGGAATTAATGTCAGGCTGATTGTTCTTTTTCTCCGAGTGAGAAAAACTGAATCAGCGAGACTTATAGCAACCCTCACATAGGCTCTAGATTCATACCAAAAAAAAAAAAAAACAAAACAAAAAAAAATCCCTTCTGGGGCACCTGGGTGGCTCAGTTGGTTAAGCATCCAACTCTTGATATCAGGTCAGGTCATGATCTCACTGATGGTGAGTTCAAGCCCTATATGAGGTTCTGCACTGTGAGTGTGGAACTTGAGATTCTCTCTCTCTCTCTCTCTCTCTCTCTCTCTCTCTCTCTCTCTCTCTCTCTCTCTCAAAATAAATAAATAAATAAGGTTTAAAAAATGATAACACTAAACTTGACTCAGATAGGTTAAAGGAATAGGTGGGAGCCTGGACCAGAACTCCCCATCCATCATTGACTGAAAGAGATGTATCTAGTTTGGAAGCCAGAGTCAGGCAAACCATACCTCACCCCAGTGGTCTTCCAACAGAGCCAGAGAATTTAAAACAGCAGGCACCCCAGAGCCTCAAAGATAGCAAACCAGAGCAAGGCAGAAAACAAAACACTGCCTCTTGCTTCAGCTCTGAAGCCCCAGGGAGCCTTCTGGATTGTGGGTGGGGAAATGCATGCTGAGCTCCCCAGCAGGCAGACTCAGTGATTCCACATTAGCAAGCCCCAAGGACACAGGACAAGGACTCCAGGGCAGCTCCCTGCATGATGCCACAAGTCTCCAGGGCAAAGGACCTGCTTGTACTTATAGTTCCACGATGTGGAGTTCAGCAGTGGTCACACGGTGTGTTTGCTAAACGTGTGCTGAATTTAATTTATCCACTGAGTCTACAGCAGGTAAGCCAAAGGCAAGGGGCAAAAAGGACCGTCTGCTTGTTCACCAGACTGACTGGTCTGAGACATCTTTTGTGTGAGTCCCACATGTGGCTCTCAGCCAGGATTTCAAACTACAACCCATCAAACTGAAAGTACACCGTCACGAAATACCACAGGCTGCACAAGACTCACTCCTGGGCACAGCCCTCTGGAGAATCTTGGCTGCGGTCTGCGAGTGCCCTTTGCCTCTTCAAAGGAAACAAGATGTTACAGGTGAACCTCCAAATGGAGGTCTTCAACCTGGTTTGACTCACTTTTTCTAGGCACAATGAGTTTCTGCTCGATCCTTTCCTCCTCTTCCTCCATCTATTTTGTTTCTTTCTTATAGTTGATTTACCTTTCCATTTGTTAAACAGGCCACTAGAAGCACCACTGCCAGCAGGACAGTCCCATAGAAAGATGTTGCCTTTAAACACAGGGCTGGTGCCTCCTCTCCCAGTGTATTTGCTTCTTTTTCCTTCTTCACTTTCCTTCCTGTTCCACAGAGGACCTGAGCTCCCATTTCAGTCGCAAACTCTATAAAAGACTGCCCTTTAGAGAAGGCCAACAGTCACACTTCTGCCCATTCAGCACAAATGTGCCCCAAAATGCTCCTCCCGAGAGCAATGAGCTGGCCCCCTGGGCTCAGAGGAGAAAGCACAGAGCCCTTGCTCTCTTACTCTGAGCACTGTTGGAGCAAATCCTGGACCAAAATCTACACTTTTCAACAACACTATCACATCTGAGTCAGGCCTCCTGATCAGCTCATAAAGGCATGTCACAGGCATTTACTGATGCATGACCTTGAATAAGTCACCTTGAATGAGTCTCTGCCTCATTCTTCACATAAACTGTGAAAATGTTGTGTCACTTAGTGTGCTGGTACAGATCAAATGAGACGTATGGGACAGCACTAGGCACACAATCTTGTACAGAAGAGATGCTTAATAAATTTTGAAAAAGGTGAAGATCTCTTGAATTTTTCATGAGCTAATCTTTGTAATATGCCATAGTCTTCAAAGAAAAATGGCCAATATTCATGATCTATTCATGACCATTCAGGTTCTCCCCACTTGAAAGGACATCTGGTAACATCTTGGCCAACTGATTTCCCAGAAATTCAGGGTCCACTTGGCACTCTGTCCACCCTATGGAACAAGATCTGATACTGTGCTCATCGGCCCACAACACCATTGAGTTTGTCCCTGATTTTACTTCACATCTTCTCATTCTTGCCATCCCCACAGAATCTCATCACCATATCCTCCTGGAACTCTTACATTGTGATGGATTAAGCCTAGATGTTCCCAAATGGCCCCATAAGGAAGCCATTTTAAATCAAGAGAAGTTAGGCCTATCCAGTGGTATTATTATATACAGCTGCTTAATATCACAGTAACATTTACCAATGAAAACTGAAGCATAACCCATCTCCCAGAATGCAGCAGAATATGAAAGGTAATGCAAAGACTCAAAGAAACCTGAATCTCCCCTCCTCATGCTCTGTCTCTCTCTGTCTCAAAAATAAATAAAAATATTAAAAAAAATTTAATTTGGAATTTCGGAAAATTCACTATTGAAAATTCAGAAACTGAAGAAGCAATTTGGGACAACAGTGTCTTGAACATGCCCTTTACTAAAATGTGGAGTCGTCTCTCTCAACTCCAATCCAACTGCAGGGTGCTCTCTTGAGTCAGGCAGACCCTGAGACCAGCACAGGGGTATGGTCTAGAGTCTGTGAGAGGGACCACAGGTCCTACCGCGCTGGATGGAGGAAGCAGATGCAGGGCTGAAAGACAGCATGGAAGATAAGAGCAGAGAGGTGCAGAGCAAGAGCAGAGTCCCAAACCCCTTGACCAAGGGGGGTACTGAGCTCTGGGAGGAAGGCAGCATTCCTGGCATGAGCACTCTGAGGGGGCCTTCCATTTCCCTGGCTCAGAGGAAGGGCTGGGACCCACAAAGTCCTCTCTAGCCTGGCACTAGAGCAATTTAGGTAGTTCCTCCTGGTGCCTCGGGGAACTGACACTGGCCAAGTGGAACCACTCCAAAGCATAGAAGTTGAGACTACACCACTCTCACCACCCTCTGCTGATCGTACCTGAAGACAGCCAGACAGCTGATCCTAAGCCTCATCTAATAAACAAAGGGAACAAGCCACCCACGAAGGGGCAAGAAGCCAGAAAGATGAACAAGCAAGACACTTAGAGAAGGAAGCTGTTGATGAAATAGAGCTGCTGGAGCAGCCAAAGGGCAACACAAACAAAAATGATAACATCACCTAATGATTCATTCATAGCACACACATACAAAAAGACCTTCTGACCAAAAATTATGATTTTCATACTAGAAAGCTCAGCAGATGAGTTGACAAAGGGCATCACTGCTGTAGAGACCTGAATTAGTGGTTTGGAAGACCAAATGGAAAAAACTATCACAACAAGGGCAAAAACCAAAAGACCTAAAAATCAAAGGCAAAAAGAAATTTGGAGAACAGATCCACTTGTGCACAGAGCCCAACACAGGGCTTGAACCCACAAACGGTAAGATCATGACCTGAGCTGAAGTCAGCCGCTTAATGAACTGAGCCACCCAGGCGCCCCCAACCTGTCCAAGAGAACATATAAAGAATAAATAAGAATTAACTTAAGAAAAGTGGAGCATTTCCCTTGAAGAAAGACCTGGAACTGAGCTCCTCACAGGAGTCATGGAAAAGGACATAGGCCAAGATATGTTCCCAAGTTCCATGGATAAGGAGAAAATCTCACCAGTACCCAAGAAAAAAGAGTTAACTTACAAAGGAAAAGTAATTAGTCTTCACGTAAACCTGCATCTACAAAACTGGGATCAGAAAGACAGTGCACCCACAAAATGGCCGGTGGCCAAGTCAGATGTCACCCGCCTGTCCCATCTTTTTTTTTAAATGTTTACTTATTTTTGAAAGAGAGAGAGAGAGAGACAGAGCATGAGCAGGGGACGGGCAAAGAGAGACAGAGACACAGAATCTGAAGCAGACTCCAGTTTCTGAGCTATCAGCACAGTGCCAGACACAGTGCTCAAACCCACAAACCATGAGATCATGACCTGAGCCAAAGTCAGACGCTCAGCCAATTGAGCCACCCAGGCGCCCTCCCCCCAAACCTGTCCAATCTGCAGAATATTTGTAGACATGCAAGGGTTCACAGAAAAGATAACCTACATGCCCCATCTGGGGATAATGCTCAGATCGAAAACATGAATGAATTCAAACAGAAATCTCAAGATGGGTGAGATGAAGAGAATACAGCGGTGAGTGTAAATCTCATGATTTGTTACATCTAAATGGTAGGAAAGTGTTTGGAATGTGTAATATAAGTCACAAATAAGAGTACTTGAAAAAGAAGGGTCATTGTGCAAAGAAAAACCTGGCGTTTAGTTCTAGAAGTGTTAAATTATCTCAGTAAAACTTGGAAATTAGGGGTGGTAGGTGAAGTGAGTAAAAGCCTTCGGAAATTCCACCTACTTTCAGTGTAAGCAAGTGTAAGGAAGTAAAAATGGCCCTATGAGGTTCAACTCATCAGATTGATAATGAATAGATGAGGAAAACATCTTGGCAGGGAAAAGTCACCGACATCTTGTTTTCATAGAAATAGGTATTTGAGGGGCGTCTGGGTGGCTCAGTCGGTTCGGTGTCTGACTTCGGCTCAGGTCATGATCTCATGTTTCGTGGGTTCAAGCCCTGCGTCCGGCTCTGTGCTAATAGCTCAGAGCCTGGGGCCTGATTCAGATTCTGTGTCTCCCTCTCTCTCTGCCCCTCCTCTAGTCATGCTCTGTTTTTGTCTCAATAATAAATAAACATAAAAAAATTTTAATATAAAGGGAAATAGGTATTTGAATACCCTGAAAAGGAAGGTAACAGTCAATGGTGATGGCACAGTAAGATGTCCAAATGGAAAAAGGGCAGAGGAGTTGAAATGGTCACTGGCCAAACTAATGACAATACTATAAAGGAGAAAGATAAAAAATTAAATAGTAAATATTTAATAGATCAATGATTCCATGAATTATGATATGATGAATATTCCTATTAAAAGACAAGCATTATCATATTGGATTGAAAAATAAAAATAGGTATGTAAGGTAGTCCAGGGCTACTACTGGAGAAGTCAATAGGACCAGATCATTTCAGAACTGAGTTTCATGTGGCCATTAAAGAACAGATACATCCAAGTTATTTGACTATCCCCACATGTTTAAAAAAAATCTTCCTAATTCATTATGAAAGCATTACCCTCTTAAATATAAGCCAAAAAAACTATACACCAATCTAATTCATGAATACAAATGTTAAAATTCCAAATAAACACCAACAAATAAAATCCAGCAGCAACAATAAAAATAAATGATTACTGTATAGGGTTTATTCCAGGAATATAAGGATGGTTTGAATAAGGAAATCAAAATAATTTATTGCATCAATAAAAGAGAAACATATAATTCAATCAAAATATTAAAAATTAAAAAATATTTCTAATTTAAAAAAAAACTTTAGGTAAAACAGGAATAGGAAGCTACTAAAATACAATAAACACTATTTCAGGGGTGCCTGGATAGCTCAGTCAGTTGAGCATCCGACTCTTGTTTTCAGCTCAGGTCATGATCCCAGGGTCATGGAATCGAGCCCCACATCAGGCTCCATGCTAAGATTCTCTCTTTCTTCCTCTGCCTCTCTTCCCCACTCACACTCTAAAATTTAAAAAATTGTTCTTAAGAATAGTTCATAAAAGTGGACAGCAAATAGTGAAACATTACAACCATGTGCATCAAAATCAAGAAAAAGTCCTATATTCACATGTTTTGTCATCTTAAAGTTCTTACAAATGTGACAAAACAAGATAATGAAATAATCAAGAAGTATTCAAACAGAAGAGATAAATTTAACTCATTTTGATAATGATATGACTTTATATCTAGGAAATCCACTGGATTTACTAAGAAAGGCCTAGTAAAAGTATGATATCAGCACAGTAGGATATAAATAGCTCAAGAGAACAGAATTGAATTCCAGGAACTAAAACTCAACATTTTGGGTAAATATATGACAAACATAGTATTTCAGTCAGTGGAGGAAATGATGGTTTATTTAATTAGGGATATTGACACAAATGACTACCCATTCAAAAGAAAAGAGAGCTGAATCCCTATCTCAAACTACATAAAAATGAATTCTGGATGGATTTCAGATTTAAAAATTTTTTTTTAATTTTTTTAATGTTTATTTATTTTTGAGACAGAGAGAGACAGAGTGCAAACAAGGGAGGGGCAGAGAGAGAGGGAGACACAGAATCTGAAATAGGCTCCAGGCTCTGAACTGTCAGCACAGAGCCTGACTTGGGGCTCGAACCCACGAATGGTGAGATCATGACCTGAGCTGAAGTCGGATGCTTAACCGATTGAGCCACCCAGGCGCCCCTAAAAAATGTTTAAGTCATGTAGAAGGGGAAATTTAGGCTGTTCTACATATAACCCAGCTGTTAGGAAGATCTTTTTATTAAGACAGAACACTCGTTAGCTAGTATTAAAAAGACATTTAACTGTGAGAAAACGAGCAAAAACACTATATGGCAATATATATTATAAATAAAATCAATAGTATAACAATTGATTAGAAAAACTCTGTAATACATACAGCCAATAAAAAATCTGTCCAACATACAAAGAGCGCTTACACTTGACAAGAAAAAGATGAACAGCCCACTGGAAAAAAAGGCAGAGGGTATGAATAGATACAACACAGAAGAGCAGATCCTTAAGGGCAGTGAATATACAAGAACACAGCCAACTCTCTGGAAGTCAGAAGAATGTAAGATTGCAATAGGATCCTGTTTTCTACCCTTCAGATTGGCAAAAGAAAAATGGTAACATTTACGCTAAAGGGGATGCCAGGGAAAGAGTTCTCACACTTTGCTGGTGGAAATGTGGATTTTTACACTGCTTCTAAAAGCAATATTACCATACCATTCACATAAAAACAGACTCCCTTTGATTCATAATTCCCATTCTTCAAAATCTATCCCATAGAAGCAAAAGCCCCAATGTGTAAGAATATGCGTGCAGTATTTATGACCGCACTGTTTGGTGACAAAGTTGAGAGACAAGGGGGAGGCCAACTAAATGGAAACAGGTGAATGAAATCATAGAATAGTATGCAGTCATTAAAAACAAGCTGGCTGACCTGAGCATTTCTAGGATATGTGATTAAATGATGGGTAAGATACAAAGACGTATATACAATATGATCAATGTCTCTCTCTTTCTCTCTCCTGTTTAATAAGGACCACAACAGATCTGTAAACGCTTATCCACATTTCTATTCTGATGACAGGTGCCCAGAGAAAGACATAGTTTATATAACCAGATTGCTATCTTGCTTATGTAAAAGCAGGGGGAGGAAGGAATGAAAGGCGCTAGGGACAAGAGGAACCTAAATCAATCAAATGATTAATTAATGAGCAGCGATCAGATAGCCTAGACAATATCTCATTTAGGCAAATCACCCATTTTGATGTTCTAAGATTTTTTTTCAATATACATCTTCTGTTAAAATAAGGTCCTACTATGGACACAATTTTGAATCCTTCTTTTTTTTTTTTTTAACCTGGTACATCATGAGCCTATGTGCATGTCTGCTGCATTAGGTCCTTTCCTAATCTAGCTTCCCAAGATGGTAATCTGGAGAGAGGTACAGTGGATCAGCCACACATTGCAGGTAACACAAACAAGCCACCAGCCTTGGGCTACCTGGTATATATAAGAAGGAGGGAAGCTTCTAGAACTTATTGTGATCCATCTTCCTGGTATCACCAGCTGGGATATCGCTACTTCATTCCTCCAACTAATGCACATGGACTCAGGCCTTCAGGACCTCAGGACCCCACCCATATCTCAGAGGACATGACTGCTGCAGGTGACTTTTGGCCACAGCCCTGCAAAGGCCTCATCAAGGGAATGAAGACAAGTGAGATGACTCTTCCAGAGGAGCATTTCTCTAAGAAGCAGTTATATGAATTAAAGATGAAAATAGGTGGTCAGGAAAAACCAGAATCAACCTTAGTGAGAAATGCAAACCACACACAGTGACTCATTTAGGCCAATGGGTAAAAGAAAGGGAACATCAAATTCAAATTTCATTGAATTGCTACTTTAAGAGTGATGAGCATACTCTGAGCAGGTAAAACCCTTAAACCCAAAACATGTACTGAACAAAGTCCCCAAAGAGTAGGGTACAATACTCCCAACCTGGGAGATCTGCTTACCTTGAGACATACTTGCATCTAGAACAAAAATAAACAAATGACTTTATTTCAAACTCTTCCACATCTGGCTTGCTCCTGGTTTCCCCTGACCTCTGCTCACTCTTGCTGGAGACCAGCACCTCAAGCCTCCCTTGCCCCTGCCACCCACACCATCTCTGTTCCTCTAAATTCCTACAGAAGTTCCCTCTTGTCCTCCAGGAAGACAGTCTACATTTGCTCCTGTCCTAGATTATACTGATTGTCTCATCAGCTCCATCGTTATATACTGCAGGCATGGTAGGATTCCATACTGGGATATTCATTGTATTTCTTCACACTGCATTCTACCTACTCACTCCCAGCCCAGCCCTACCCCAGCCCCTAATCTCAGCACATTACCAAGACTTGATGCTCCCTTGCTTCCAGGAAGGTGATATGCAAAAGCCTGTGTTGTTGAAATAATAAGTAGCACAGAAGGTGATGGAGAAAGGGAATTCCTCCAGATTGGAAAACAATGGAGGCAGCCAGTCCTAAGGGTGCTGGGTACCCAGGACGTAGCAAGATCCAAGAGGGATGCCTCAGTGCTGCCCCTAGGTAGGCGGGACCCTGAGCATGGGGACTCCTGGCATCACAAGGAACCTGCCAGCCCGGGGATCAGCACAATGATGAAGGTTTGGTCAATGATCTTCCAACTGTGACCACAATGCCTGGAAGATTCAAGGCCCTGCCCATATTCCTGGGAGCACTGAGGAAATATCCTGGATCCTTGTGCAGCTGTAACTAGAAGAACCCCCAGTCCAACTGGGGGAATGGGACTTTAGACTTGAACGATCCAATCCAGCTGAATTCACTGTAAGTAGGGAAATGTGGCACCGACTCTAGACCTGTTTGCCCCATATAAGCTTTTTGTAAGAGTCAGTTGACACCTAACACAGCATTTCTCAAACTTCAATTGCCCAGAAACAATGCAGGGATTTTGCTTAGATGCGGATGTAATATTGGTAGGTAAGGCCTGAGGTTTGGCATTTCTAACAAACATCCAGGTGAACAAATACCCCCACCCAGGAATCCGCACTATGAGAAGCAAATACGTAGGAATTAGAAGAATTTTTCTCTAAAGGGCCCTGTAAAATATGAGCTTTGTAACCCAACCAGTCTCCCTCACTGTCCAGCTCTGTCAGGGCGGTGTGAGGCCGCCACAGAGAATACATAAAGGAGCCAGCGTGGCTCTGTTCTCATAAAACTTTGCTGATGGGCACTGAAATTTGAATCTCCTATAGTTTTCATGTGCCACAAAATATCATTTTTGTTTTGCGTTTTTTTCCAACCATTAAAAATGTAAGAAACCTGGGGTGCCTGGGTGGCTCAGTCGGTTAAGCTTTCGACTTCAGCTCAGGTCATGATCTTGCGTTCAAGCCCTGTGTCAGGTTCTGTGCTAACAGCTTGGAGCTTGGAGGCTGCTTCAGATTCTGTCTCCCTCTCTCTCTGCCCCTCCCCCTCTCATGCTCTGTCTCTGTCTCAACCAAACCAAAACCATTCTTAGTTCCCAGGCTGTACATAAACAGCCGGTAGAAGGGGCTGGATTTAGCCATGGGCAGACCCAGCTCTTGGGTGCCCAATAAAGTACAGAATCACAGCAGGCATCCGGTCAATCCAACCCACATGAGTTGGTCAGCCGCCCTATTTTCTATCCTGCAGTTGGTTTTCTTTTCCTGTCTGCCTTCCACTAGGACTCTGCTTTTGAAACAGCACACACTTTGGGGACAAGTAGATCCCGGAAAACGCACTTCTTCAACAATCACCAAAATGACTTTAAAAGACTTCTCTAAATGCTTCTTCTAATAAGAGGCATTATAGAATAACAGGTTCCTGTTTTAGTGAAACAGCTTTTCAGGATGAGATTGACCTTCAACTAGAGCTTTCTGAGCTAACGGGAGAGTGACATGATCAGGGGAAGAAAGTCACCCTTGCAAAAACAACTAGTAAATTCAAAAGCAATCTTCTCAAACCTTTATCCCATGAACCCAAATTAAGATCCTCTCTACCCCCTTGGCTTCATCTTCCACTTTAACTCAAAAGAGAGAAAAGATCCTTTTTCATCTTGTGGTCCCTTTCACCATTAAAAAGCCATCCTAGAGATAAAGCTGTATCCTTCCAGTAATACACAACAAATGTAAAACCAGGAGGGAGGCAGTTTTAGAGAAAAGTGGCCAGGAGCCGGCAGACAGCCACAGCTCCATATGCCATTACTGCCCCAAATCTGTCCTTGACATGAGGGCAGGGCCCCAGCTGGAGCATCTCCTATATAGGGCTTCATTTACAGCAGTGCCTCATAAGGGCTTGTGGGATGAACTGATGAGCTCCCCAGTGGCAGGAAATTTGCCTACGCTGTCTCCCCACGCTGGCCAGGCACCCAAAAGAAGCCCCTTCAAGAAGCTCATTGCCCCTTGTGAACCATCCGGATGGTACCCCAGCCTGGGCTCCAGAATCACCCAGACCTGTTTCAGCTCTGCCACTTACTAGCTCTACTGATTTGGGCAAGTTATTGGAACTTCCTGAACCTCAGGTTCCTCATGAGTAAAACAAGGCTAATCAATGTCATCTAGAGATAATATTCATAAGAGAACATTTTAACAACCTGTATGGCCCATCTGTTTAATCAGAAGGGCACCACCAACCTTAAACACCCAGCATGATGGCACTGGCCAGCACCAGCTAAATCTCAGCCTGCCAACCTCATGGGGTGGTTAAAAGGAACGGATGACTTAACGCAGATAAAGCACCTAGCATTTCTCACAAAAGGCAGTCACACACCCCTCTCTCCTTGGAAAACTCTCTTTCCTGCAAAGACTCTCGGCATATCATGGTGGTCACGCACCAGTTCCCTCTCTCGCACTTCATGCAGGACACCTGACGGTCACTTGCACTGCTTACCAAGGGGATGGCCAGAGCTGCCCCTTTGGTGTTTTCTGGAGTGGGCATCTCTCCCCTGGCAACCAAGGAAACTCCCAAGGGCTCTTTCAGATGGAAGCAAATCCATCTGACACTCAACACTGCTAGGGGACACACAGTCAACCTACATGGCTGACCCGGTGGGGAATGCTGGCACCCGAAACACCCAACTGTCCAATCCAAGACAACAAGGACCAAATCTTAAAATGCCACACAAAAGGTAATCAGGTCATCTCTTTGGCAATTAACTCCAGCACTGAGCTCACAGGGAAAACCCCGTGATCCCTTACCCTTTAAAAAGACACAGTGCCCATGGGAAAGATCTGGACGCTGCTCTGGAATAGCCCGACTCTTTCCTGTAAAAGGCCTGACACACTTCACATTTCAGGTCCTGACGTGTGGCACTCAATATGTATCAGCTCTCCCAACCCCCCTCTGGGACCAGAAGGAAACAAGAAAATGGCCATATTACAGCTCAATAAACAAATATGCTTAGCATGACTAGGGGAAATTGGAAGTCTTGGCCCTGAAAGAGAAAAAAAGGAAACTGCACATTATAAAAAGGAATATGCATTAAAAGTAGAGAGTATCATAAATGCAGCATATTTATTGTATTAATAGCAGGTATTTGTTTTTCCTGCTAATAATCTAATTAGCAGTCAATCCAACGCATCCTTTATCATCAGCTGATCCATAATTACTGCTCCATGCTGAGTATTTTCCCGGCACATGATAGCTTTCAACTCCTCAGCACAAACAACCAAATAATTGGTGTTATTAAGCTAGATAAGGAACTACTCCTCTCCGAGGGAGGGATGATATTGGGAGTGGTTAGCCATCCACTATGGCCTCTGCATGTTCGCATCTACTGATCAATTCTCACTGTCCTCTAGTCTGTCTTGAGGTACACCTAAAGCACCTTAACACTGGCAAGCACCTGATCCCTTACGGATTTCCTATTCTAAAGCTTAACCCAGGGAACCAGAAATATTCCCAGTCATCTGCAGAAGAGTTCATAAGGATGTCAAATGGTACTGGAAGCACAATATATTTCTCTTTGAAAATGTCGTAAAGTTTTCTCTTTGAATACTGTTATAAAATGACTCGTCCTGGAAGAGCCAGCTTCTGATAGAAAACTACTTCATTCAATAGCTTTTGGTCTAAACAAGACGTGTGTAATTCCAGGAAGCAGAACAAAGGCTGCTGGAAGGGCTGGTTGCTAAAGTAAAGATCTATTGAAGTCATTACTTCCAAAGCAGCACGCTGGGTGGGCGTGTGAGGGGAGAGAAGGAAGCATGGAGTGAACCAGTGAGAAGTGGAAAGAGGGTAGGCTCAAGGGCCGGCCAGGGCCCTTTTAGAATCCAGCTCTTCTACCTGCGAGCCACATGACTTTGGGAAAGTCATTTAACTCCCCTAAGGTTTGAGATTCCTCCTGTGAAAAATGAAGTGAATAATGCCTACTGCACAGGGTTGTTATAAAGAATAGATGACCACACACACAGCACCTGGTACTTACTAGGGGCCCAGATCATTAGTTCTTTGCATTCATCCTGGAAACACACACAAAAAAAGCTGGTTTTCTGCAAGCCAATAACTTGTGCCACATAATTCCACACTCTGGAATTAAACCTCCACCTCTTACCTATAGGCATAAGTAGATTTCAGCCTGGATTCACCATGGGACAGCTACACCAGTCAAAGTCCTACACATGGTTCCCGCTGTCCTGATGCCCCCCACACCCGCCGACAGCACCCACTCTTCTAGAATCCTCCCCATCCTCTGATGACCCAGCAACTAAGGGGTTAACACACAGCACATACTCTGGTTGGCTGGTACCCTTGTCACACCAGTTGTTAAATTTCTCCCTGATTATTTATTATTACCACTTATTTATTATTAAAGGGAATAAGACTTGGGAAACTAGAAAGACCAATCAAGAACTTTCTCCAGAGACGGTCTCCTCCAGCAAACAGCAATCACTAGGTATAAAAAGAATAAAAACTACATACTCTAACCTCATATGAGGTGCTCAAATCTGAGTCAGAAGACACACACTCAGAGGTTGTTGTTTTTTTTAACTTTTGTCAAAGTGAAATACACTAACAGAAAAGAGCCTGCGTGCAGTGAATTTTTGCAAACACATCTGAGTAAACCAGCACCCAGATCAAGAAACTGAACCGAACCGGTTCTCCCCAAGTACCCCTGCCCGCTTCTTGTCACTAACCCCATGAAACTGACATCTAACACCATGCATTAGTTTGGCCTATTTCTGTGTTTTATACAAATAGAATCCCACAGCCAAATCTGGCCTGCCTGCCGCCTTTTTCAGCACACCCTGCAAACCAAGAATGCAGTTTACGTGTATAAATATTTGAAAATATGCAATACTAAACGAAGTCTATTTCATGAGATGTGAAAAATACATGAAATTCAAATTTCAGTGTCCATAAATAAAGTTTTATTGGAACACAGCCATGCCCACCTGCTTACATTATTGCAAACTCTACAACAGCACTGTTGAGTAGTTACAACAGGAACTGTATAACCAAAAAAAAAAAAAAAAGAAAAAGAAAAAAATTACATACTGTCTGGCTCTCAGAAAAAGTGTGCTGACTCCTATTCAAATACATGACATTCACCAAAATGCAAATTTATTTCTCTGGGGGTTTGCAGCTAGGAGAAAAACTGCATGGTCATAGGTATCTTTATATGTTCAGCTTTTGTAGGCCCTACCAAGAAGCTTTCCAAAATACATGCTCCGTTTTAAGAGAACAGCTAAAACCTGGAGCAGAAACCATAATGTCAGTTTTAAGAGAGGCAGGGAGAATTCCAGGGAGTTATGTGATCCAGAATTGAGCAAATATGATTAGAAAATCAGTAGGGCCTCCTAGTAGAGAGGGAAAATATCAGAGTTATTGGGTTTACACTACTTTTTGTTCTAACTCCATGCACGCTTGTTAAAAATACAGTTCCCATTAATGTTGCCATGCTCAATGAAAATAGACAAGAGTGAAAACATCATGTTTCCACTTAGGGTCTTGGAGTAGACACTGACTTTGTCATTCTGGCCATATAATAAAAGCACCACCACGAGCCTTCCGGTAGTTAATTTGACTTGCAGACAAAATATCCAGGAAGACATTAGCAGCTCCTGATTTTCTGCTTTTGTAAGTTGAAACATGCACACGGGCAGCAACTACATTAGTAACACCCGTCCTCCGAAGCAGCCGGCTGAGCCCTGTACTGGGTGCAGCCGGCAGTCAGACTACAAGGCAGGACTGAGCAATCAGTCATCAAGGGGTCTTCAGGGCTAAACAGCACCACACAGGCAGGGCACCCTCTGCTTGGAGATGGAGGCTTAGACGATGCCACGTATCTCTCCTAAAGGCACGTCCCTGGAGCCATGCCCCCACACACTTGCCTTGCATTTCAAATAGGACATATTGGGTTCTTTCAAATGACATTTTTCCTCTTAGAGGGGAATTGCTTCTGATTGTCTAAGGACCACATTCATCAGGAAAGGGATTCAAATCAACGGTGTCTGTCTTAATTGCACAATCCCGTTGACTTTTGAGAGGAACAGCCTCGTGAATGACAGCGAAGCTTCATCTCCTGCCATCAATCCCGCCAGCCTAGGAGGGACGTCCTCACCCACACGAGGAGGGAGCCACTCTGGTCCGGCATCTTCCCACAGCAGAAGGTAGCATCCTGTGGCATGTTTCTATAGGGCCCATGGGTAAGTTAAACCTGGCCCGTCCTAGAAGAAAACCCAAAGGCTTCCTGGCCCTGCAGTGCTCCTTCCGAGACGGGCTCTCTGGTGCCCCTAATTCACTTCTCTGTTCCCTTCCGTGTGCAGAAAACCAACACTGGTATTCCATTAGAGATTAGGAGTCATTTCTCAGCAAGAGCGCTAATTTTTTGTCCATGTGAAAATACACATACAACATGTACATACCTAAAATAGATTTCATTTTCCAGGGGGAAACCAGAAGTCAAGCATGGCCATAATAGAAAGAACGTGAGCTTTGGAGTCAAAGGGGTGAGTTCAAGACAACTTATTGGTTGGGGGTGCCTGCCGGAGTCGGAGTCTCCGCCCCCTTAGAACCTCGGCTTCATCGGACTCCAGAAAGTGAGAGTATTACTAACTTCCAGCTCACGCGGTTGCAGGGAAGATCAAAGGAGGCATTTGTGAAAACAAACACTGTGTAAACCACAAAACATCACAGGAAGTGGTAGAGGAAAGAAGCTACTGCTTAACGTCTTGTTCCTGATTCACCTTTAATTAATCAAGTCTCTGAGCCAGTTCCTCCACCGATGAAGACCCCAGCCCGCTGGAAGCACCTCAGTCAGTTCTGCACCCAGCTGGCAGCCATCAATTGGTCGTCTATTAACAGCCAATTATCTGGGCAGCTTAATTAATCTGTGCACCACGTGCTCTGATCTCCCCGAGATCCTAGAAAACAATGAGCCTGAAATATAGGCAACAGCTAATTTTTCAATGGCCATCAAGGAATTTGGCGTGCATTATGCCTGTGTGTTGCAGCTGCGAGTGATGGGCGCATAAATATTGATTGGACCGGTCTCTCTGTGGCTGGGGGGAGGCTGTTGGGAGGGGGGCAGCGGGTAATGAATGACTAGAGCGTTCTCAGAGGAACAAGAAAAGCTACATAAATCTCCACTCCCGACCACAGGGAAGAAAAACCCTAATTTCTAAACCATAGTGAGAGGAGGAAAAGGAACAGTTAGCCTCTTTGGAGAGAGGTTGTCAAGAGGGGCAGTCTCACCCGTTCTCTAGATGTTTCCCCCCTCTCTCTCCTGGCCTGGAATGAGATGCAAATTGGGTTTAAACAGCCGGGATCATTAGAAAGGAGGCAGCTGGGTGGCTGTTCCCTTCATCTGGGAATTCAAATCCAATGGCAGGAACATGTGAGTGTACAGCTCTCCCTTGCATTTCCTTGAAAGATCTCTGTAGTGCTTACAGTTAAGAAGACAAGTGACATGAGGAGAATTTAATTATTTTTTAAGTGCCTAATCTTGTCTCTGGGAATGGTGTGCAGAAGAGACGTTGTACTCAGAAACAGCGTTGTCCGAGAGGCTGTGGGTCAGACGGCTCCTCCACTTCTGCAAGGGCTCACGCTGCTCCCAGGGCATCAGAGCAGAATGTTCCAGGGTGGCCCAGGGCAAGGCAGCCACTTCCCTTTTTCATTAACAGCTGCTTTTTTTGATCCAGGGGGGCAGGGATGCAGGCTGCTCCTGACCTTGGCTGGGGCTGCAGGAAAGTCCTGGGGTTCCTGTCCCCCCCCCCCAAGACTTCTTCCTGGGGCTCCTGACCAAGTGCCCTGGGGCTCTCTGCTCTGGACCCCACCAGCTTTCCAGGAGACACACATAAGAGGACAGCGAATGTGGTAGAGGGAAGAGGGGATGGTGTGAAAGAGAAGCAAAAGGAAAGAGGACCCCTGGCTCATAGCGCACAGACCTCTTCCTCTCTCCCTCAGCCTGCTAGCGTGCCTTCATTAGGTCCTGTGATGGCAGCAGTGGCTGCCAAATGCAAACTCTGCTGCCCTAGAAGGTCACATCAGGCCGTTTATTCTGAAATTCCAAAATACCAGAGCCAGCAGATTTCAGGAGCCTCTGCAGAATTCCCCAGGGTACCCGAGTGCGCGTGTGTGTTCCTCCACATCCCAAAGGGCTTCTTTCTTAATCAGCTCAACATCTGAGGACTCGGAGCCTGATTTATTTTTTTGGTTAATCTAGCGTTTCTGGTAAAATAATTAAAAGATAAGTAATAGACACGGAGGATCTGTGGTATAATTATTTATAGCCATGAGGTCTTACTTTCAGAGTCATTCCCGAGTCACCCCAAAAAAAACTGAGACCTGCTGGGGGGTGCTGGTGCGAGACAGGCGGGGGGGGGGGCGTAGCAACACTGCCCCCATTTCACAGCTGGGGAGACTGGGTCTGGGAGAAAGGACACAGTTCCCTCCGGCACTGCCATTGGGCTGCCACACGCACAAGAAAAGCCAGAAGGTGACACCTCATGTGATTACGTGACAGGAGCTGCCAGAGGAGGGTTGGGCTCTGAGGCTCCCGACTCCAGGGAACAGTGCAAGTCTCTGAGGCTCCTGTGAGTGGGAAGGCTCCCACTCAGGGGCACTGCGCGGGGACAAGGGTCAGCAGCCAGCTGCAGTGGGCAGCGGGCACATCCGCACTCACTTCCCCAGCAGATGGTGGCTCTCTAATGCTGGTCTCTGGGGTGGAATGTGCAAATGCCATGGCAGGCTTCGCGGACCATCAGGAGAGAGGAGCCGGGGATGTGTCCCTGCTTTATCATTCAGATGCTCTTCCAGAAAATGCAGTGGGGACTTTGAGATGCTCTGGACGAGCGACAGAACTGGACATGTTAGACTCTACACAAGGACACAGCAACCCATGTCTTCACATGTGCCTCAGCATGGAGAAGACTGGGAAATTGGGAATGGAAAGCTGTGGGAAAGGAGGCAGGCAAAGGAGGTAGACTAGCTAGCCTGGGAGCCAGGCCACGTGGAAACCCTGGGCCTCAGGCATCAGCCAAGGCAGCCTCATTCTGTCCCTGTTTAGTTTATAAATGACGTCTGATGAGTGGAAATTAACACTTTGAAATGAAGCAAACACATGAGCAACCTTGAAAAAGGGTAGTCAGTCTCTAGACAGGCTGAGGAGGCTCATGACAGGGACATTAATTTCTCTTTCCTTCTTGGTTTTGCCCCTCTGTCTTCCCTGATTTGAGCAGGGTATCATTCTATGCCTCCAGGGACATTTGAGACAGGACTTCCCGGTCTTTGTTTTCTGAAAGCCGGAGGCCAGTTAGGGGAACAAGGATTTAGGGAGAGAGAGAGCTCCCCCAGATCCAATCCATGGGTCCCTACCTAGGACAGAAGCCTCCCCCCCCCCCCCGTTGGGCCCTGAAGGGGAGTGCTGGCTGGGAAAGCAAGCTGGGATGTGGGGACAACCCTAGGTGGGCAGACAGACTCCCACCAGCCTCATGGGTTTGAATTTGAGTGCTGGGGAGAGCTCGGGGTAAAATAGAAAAAGGAAAAAAAAAAAGCTTGTTGATGACTACAGAGACAGGCTATTTCTTGAATATCTGAGGTTCCAACCTGCTACTTTCATATTTCCCAGGCTCGTTGGCAGCAGCTGGCTGGACCTCGAAGCAACACTACCCTCCACCTGCTTTGGGAACCACGGCGAAGGGGCAAAGAGCCCAGCGCCCAGCACCGGCACCAACACACACAGGAGTGAAGGAAATGACAGACACTCATCTGACAGTGGGCTACTTCTGGTCGTGCCAGAGTCCAAGTTCCTGGACAGAGTCCAGGATGCACACTCTGAGTGTCAGCAGTTCAATAGGGTCTCTCTCAAACTCATGATATTTTTTTAGTGGGAGAAATAATCTACTAAATGGGGAATAAAATAACAGTGTCATCTATTCAAGGTCTTTGTGGCATGCAAACACTACCGAAAGACAAACTCTTTTCTAATAGTGTTTGCTATACTTCTAGTAGAGCACAAACACATCTATATGGGCCCCAGGCACTTTATTCAAAGCCTTTACATTTCCAATACCTTCCTCAAAAAGTACCCTCAGGCTTCAAATTCTTTTGCTTTTACTAAACCCTAAGCCCCTGGACTAAATTTAGTTTCTTGGAAGTGAGAAACAAATGTGCTGCTCTTTTTTTTTTTTAATTCTTTCGGTTATTGTATAATTCTCCCAATGGCAAACAAATGATAGGGGAGAGAAGACATTAAAACATTTTCCAGGTATTTTTACTGGTACAGTATTTATCACTAAAATACAGTTTGAATTAAGACCTCAAACTTGTTACATGATTTTCAATTAGGAATTAGGGTTCTGCAGAAGTTGGGGGTGGGGGAACCTGGTAAAAGAATCAAATCAACATTAAGAAGTCAAACTTAAATCTTTACTTGAGCTATTAATAGAACCAGCCCTTCTTGGAACTTAAAAAAAATCCAATTAATTTTCTTAAACCGGGAGTGCAGCATGTCTTCTCTACATCAGGTGGCTGTGACAAGGCACAGGCTTTATTTTATTATCAGGCCCACTTTGGAGATCCCATCTCCAAATGGGAGATGCTTACCAACTCTGGGAGGAAAACGTAGGGCCTGGGAACTAGAGCCTGTAGTGGACCCCAGGGAAGCCAACTTGCTGCAGGGAGTCTACACGGAGGGGTCCCGGCCCAGGAGACCTAGCCACAGTCCTCTCCTCTCCAGTTCCTGGGGGCAGGGAGGGCTGGGTGGTGGGAGCTCAGGGTTAAAGAGAGAAAAAAAAAAAAAGGAGCGCTTGATATCCTGACTTCTTTTCAGAGAAGTCCCCTGACTTCTCTAAATATTTTTAAAAAATTTTTAATGTTTACTTTGAGACGGAAATAGAGCAAGAGTGGGGGAGGGGCAGAGAGAGAGGGAGACACAGAATCCGAAGCAGGCTCCAGGCTCTGAGCCTTCAGCACAGAGCCAGATTCGGGCTCTAATTGACAATCCTGGAGATCACAACCTGAGCCAAAGTGGGACGCTCAACCGATTGGGCCACCCAGGCACCCCTCTAAATATTTTTAAGTGAAGGGCACCCACTGCTCCTACTTTGGGAAATAAGCTGAACCCCTCTACCTATGTGGGAAGGAGTCCAGGAGCGACAAAAACTTCTCTAAAGCTTCACGTCGACGTGTCCGAGGCAAGAGCTCTTCGAAGGATTATGAATGGGCATTTCCTAGGAAAAGCTAGGATACTGAACTCACGCACAACTGAGTGTTTTGTCTACAACAGACACATGTCCCATCCAAAATCCTACTATTGAGGAAATAATCTCTGTCCTGGAAAGAGTGCTGCAATCATTGGATGCAACCGGACTCGCCCCACCAGGATGCGCTCCATCCATCCGAAGGAGCCTCCCCAGCCCCAGCTGGCCTTCTCCAAGAGCAGAGCAGGATTTCCCTCTGAGGAGGTTCCCCCACAAATTACACCTTCACCCTCCCCCTTCCCCAAGTTCTCCAGAGGCAAGTGTCTAGGCACAAACCATGGCAATGCTGGAAAGGAGGCTGAGACGTGCATGATGTGAACATCCCTAGCCTCACCCCATCACCCTCAAGTGCAGACCCAGGCAGTCCACACAGCAGAGCGTCTAGAAGGAGCCTATGGGTGGGCAGTTCCCAAAACGATCCCATCCCCTTCTTATCCCGGACACTGCCACTTAATAATAACCTTGTTACGGGGGCCAACTGTAGAACTTCATTTTGCAGGCTTATCTGCATAAAAGTATTATCTGCCTTATGTGATTGTTGTGGAGATTAAATGAGCTAATATGTGTGAAACAGAGCTTGTGAATTTGAAAGACGCCACACAAATGCGAGCTTCTGTTATTTCACCTGAGTGCACATGCTCACACAAGCTTGGACCGTGAGGAACTCAAGAAGAATGAAATCATTCGGCCATGATTACATGGGGCCAAACTACCAAAAAAAAAAAAAAATCAACATACTTAATATTCTTCAGCTAGCTCCAAATGTTATACCCATCAATAGGCTGCTCCAGACTCACGTGGTACACTTGTATAGACAGTGATTCTAGGACCTTCTCCCAAATGCAGAGAATCGTAATCTCTGCAATAAGCCCCAAAACTTGTAGATTAAACAGGCTGTCCGAGGGGACTGCGCCAAGCTGTCAGGTTTGGGAACCAATTGTGCTTCTTTGTACGGGATGTGCAAATTTCCTAAACAGATAGGTCATGGCGATAAAATTGTTCCGGCGCTAAGAAAGACTCTTGTCTCTCCATCTCTTTCCTCGGGTACATGTATACTAAGATACAGAGCAGTGCTCCTCTACCAGACACAATACACTCACAAATACACACAACACATATATGTGGACACACAAGGTCACACACACGAGCAAAAAGATACAAGAAAGGAGAAATATACTGAGAAGGGTGCCTAATAATAAAAGGTACCAAGATTTTGGAAGTCTATAGAATTCTTCTAAAGGACACAGAACATGGGATAAAGAAAAAATAAGATATTAAGACAAAAAGCAAGTGGGCGAAACTAGAAGCCCATACCACTGGGTCCAGAATTCCAGTATCAGACCACTCCCCCGACCCCACCCACAACTCATTGTTTGTAATTCTACCCCAACCAGGAACTTGTGAGCCTCCCTACCTCCCTGCAAAGGGCAAGGACATAGTATCTTCATCACAGTGGCCTCCAAACCTAGCGCAGAGCCGGGCATCTACCTGCATTCAGTAAATTTGTGTCCGGCGAGTGCCAGGATGAGAAGAGGCAGGTAAGGACGAAAGACAAAGTGCCCAAAGGGGGATGCAGATCTCTTGTCCCAGCTCCCTGGTGTAAACTAAGAATAAGTAAGCTTAAGGTAATGAGGTTCAATGCAAAACAGAGAGAGTTCACGTCCCTGCAGGCATCATTAACTGCATCACAAGGAGCAGAACCACGGGGGGGGGGGGGGTAAGCTCTCTAGATCTACTGGTAGGTCTGAGGTCAGAAAATTGATCCAAAGGCTGTTTGAAGTCACCAGTCTGATCTCTTCACTCCCCTGCTTATTACCCCTCCAAGGGCCCCTAGCGCCCCCCCCAAGGTCCTACCCAATCCGACCCTTACATACCTGCCCGCCTCATTCCTGCCATCAGCCACGAGGTTTACACCCAAATTATGCCAAATTCACACAACCTGCTGTGTCATTCCTCTGAGCCTGTTTGGTACAGTTAACCTCTACCTGGAATGCCCTTCCTATCTCCCAGCACACCTACTGTTCATTCTTCTCAACTCAGTTCTCTTACAACCTCCTCCTCCAGGAAGTCCCCAGGCTCCCATGACACCCAGCACACTGAGCCCTGTTGGCGCTTGGCACACTGTGTGATCCTGGCGCCCATTCCTGAGCAAATCCCCTACCCCCAGAGAAAGCTCTACATCTTTGTGCCCATAGCACCCAGCACACTGCCTGGCGCCCAGCAGACCGTCAATAAACACTTGTGAGACTCAACTGGGCATTAGCAAGATTCCAAAACATAAGTGCCAGAAGACCTAGTTAAAAGGGGATCTGAAAGACACCTTGATTTAGTGGAAAGATTCTGAATATCAGAGGTCCGAGTTCAAATCAGAATGACCTAAGGCAAGGTACAAAGACTGAACCTGATTTTTAACCTATGAAATCTGGATACCACCCAACTTCCACAATTACTTATGAAGAAGCACCGATTGTCTACCTGGCACAAACTCTGCCTCCGGACTGGACTTACTGGGGAGACCTACCTTTTCTCCTCATTCCTCCCCACCCCCACCCCCCCTTTTAGCCTCCAGCTTCAGACCATACCCTCTTCCAAGGACTTTTTCCTGTTCCCGGAGGACTGCTCTGGACCCAGTTAGTAAATGTTGCCTGCGTGGTCAGGAACCCCCAGAGTCCTCCTGTGTCCCATGGCCAGGTCTGAGAAAGAGGAGGTGGAGGCATGGGGGCTCTGAAATAAAGGCAAATGTGTGAATGTAAATTAAAGGGAGAACCCTCTGGCTGGGATTGGAGGAACCCACTGGGCAGGAGTTGGAAAAGCCACTTGGATTATTCTCATTTCCCCAACTCCCCAACATCAAGGCGTCTGGTTTTACAGGCTCCTTGGTGGTGTTCAGGGCACATCAGCTTCCCACGCAGCTGAAGAGATCGGGGACAATTATATAGCAGGGGTGGCGACAGGCCGGCGGGCCCGGCGGCAGGCGTGCGGGAGGCTGCACGGCGCTCGCCCGCGATGCACACGCGCACGCCACGCACCCCCGGCCTCCGGCCTCCCTGGTCGGGCCTGGCAGCTGCGGGAAGGAAGGAGGTCAGAGCCGCGGCCAGACTTCTCGCGGGCGCCAGCACCGGCCGGCTCTACCGCCGGACCCGACCACCCGCGACTCTCCCGCGGCGTCCACGCACCGCCACCCCTGAGCGGCTCGTCTGCAGCGTCCCCTCCGCCCCGGGACCCCAGAACGCCGCCCAAGTTCAGCGTCCCGCTCTGCCCGCGAGCGCGCTCCCGCCACCCACTCCCACTCTCACACTCCACTGGTCGGGAGCTGCCCCGAGCTTTCCTAAATCCAGAAATAAAACCCTGTGGCCGCATCCGGCGCCCCGTTACCTGCTCGCGGCACCCAGACCCCTGCCCTGGCTTCCCGGGAGCCCACAAACCCTGCGCGCGTGCTGCGCGCACTCCTGCAAACCAGTGCCCTGCGCCCACCACGCCGCCCAAGTCCGTACCTTGGGGGTCTGCACTTCAGGTCCGGGCGGCACCTCGAACTTCTTCTTGGTTACCCAGAAGAACAGCAGCACGGTGATCCAGAGCACCCCGAAGATCGGCAGCGCCAAGCGGCGATTCAGGCGCCGCATGGTCCCGTTTGCCTAGTCTTCTCCGCGGCGCTACGCCCCAGGGGCACCCCCTGGCGGTCAGGGTCGGCGGGGCAGGAGTCCGGGAGAGCGCCGGCCTCGGGATCTGGATACCTGGGCGGCAGGAAGCTGCTGGGTGCTCCGCCCGCTTCGGAGAGAAGCGAGCAGGGGCGGAGGGCGCTGGGCGCCAAGCGGCAGGGAAGGACCGAAGGGCAGCCAAGCTGGACACCCGTTCCCGCCGGAAAAGCGCAGTGGCAGCTGAGATGCTCCCCGCGCTGCCGCCGCCGCCGCCGCCTCGCCCGCCGCCGCCGCGAGGGAAACGGACTCGAGCTGCGGGGAGGGAGGAATCCGAGGCTGTGCCCGGCACCCCGGGAGGAACCAGAGGGAGGAGGAAGGGGAGGGAGCGAAGCAAGAGCGTGGGCCCGACAGACCGACTCCGAGGGAGCCCGGGCGGGAGCGAGCGGGGCTCTGCGAGGGGGCGCTACCGCCGCCCGCCGACTGAGGCGCACGGTGCCGCTCTGGGGCCGCCGGCGCCGCGGAGCCCTGGCCTCG
>NC_043703.1:140951418-141012087 GCF_006229205.1 Suricata suricatta | reverse complement strand
TGGCCTCGGCCCCGGGGCCGTCCTGGGCTGGGGCGGGGCAGGGACGGTGCCCCGCAGGCCCGCCGCCCAGCCTGCAAGCCGGGGCCTAGGGGCCAATCCCGCGCCGGGTCCAGCTGTGCCCGGGAGGACTTTCCCGCTCCGCGCGGGGGCTGCACGTGGCGCTCACGCCCGGAGCCAGTCCCGATCCACCCGCCTTCCGGGATCTGGCGCCGGGACAGCGGAAGGCGGGCGCTGGCGGGGTGGGCTGCAGCCGCGACCGCGGTTCGCTTTCCTGGCCTTTCAGGGCCGAGGCCGACTTCAGCCAACTCCCCGGGGTGTTTTTAGGCCTGCCTGCAGGTGCCTGGCAACTTTTCTGCTTAATGGAACGCCGAGCTGGTCTAAATTTAACTTTAAAGAAATCTTTTTAGAAATTAAGACGCAATTATCTCCCTTAAGGGTTTTCTCTCCCTGTAAAGCATCAGAGCTCCGCGCTTGCAAGGAAGGGGTGGGGCGTCCAAAGTTGCGCCAACCACTTGAGGTACTTGGAAATGACCCTGGGACAAATTTCCCAGCTGCCCTTGGAGAATGCATTCTCCTCCTTTTTGCAGATGAAAACTACTTGGGTCTAGAGGCAGAACAAATTACGAATGGATTCACATGCAGGCCTCAGTTAGACTAAAATAATGGTGCTGTCTCTGGCTTGGGGGTTCCTGGCCTGGGTCAGCCATACTGGCCATGCGAATACCTTTCCCCATTACTAGATGACTCATCTGCAAAATAGGGGTTGTAATACCTCGGACAAGTGAGTAGTTGTGAAAGCTGAATGCGAGGTGCTGGTATTATTCCAATCATTTGATCCTTCAAAGGGGTATTAAAAATTCTGTCCTGTGGCGCCTGGGTGACACAATTGGTTAAGCCTCTGGCTCTTGGTTTCAGCTCAGGTCATGATCTCATGGTTCGTGAGTTTGAGCCCTGCATCCGGCTCTGTGATGACAGTGCAGAGCCTGCTTGGGATTCTTTCTCTCCCTTTCTGCCCCTTCCCTGTGCGTGGGCTCTCTCTCTCTCTCCAAATAAATAAATAAACTTAAAAAATTAAAAAAAACAACAACAACAACAACAAAACCCAACTCTGTCCTGCCTGGGGAACAGGCTGCCAGAACTGTGCCGTTTGAATGTATGCAGCCTTAACTGGAGGGGTGCTTATCTCATTAAGTTGCTTGGGGCGTGAGGCTGATGTGCGTCCCACTATCGCCACCGTCCTCCTGCTTGTCCCCACAGAGTTCATCACAGGAGAAGCCCCATGACCTATCTGGAGGTGAGGCAGGTGTGAAACGGGGCTGTGGAATTCATTCTCTGGTAAAACAGAGCCCCCAAGAAGTGGAGTCATATGGAGGGGGGTGTGCCGAAAGCCCCCCTGTATTTGGTGCCTTGCCGTTCAGCCGCAGGGCAGTCCTGCCTCACAGCCCCAGACAGTTCTTGGCCAGGCTGCAGATAACAAGGTTTGGGCTGGGAACAGAGGTGGAAATCAAACAGCCCAGAACAGAGGAGCACTCTTGGCAGCCCATCTTAAGATTCAGCTGAGCTCTCGGGCCATCACACAGAGCCCTGGGGGCGGGGCACTGACTGGTGGTCCAGGATCTGCCTTTATTAGAACTCTGTACACTGGAAGGTTGCTGTAGGCTCCCCGGCCACCACTTTGGCGGGGCAAAACTCCAGGTAGATCACTGTAACGGGAGGAGCGAGGGGAGCAGGGAGGGAAGCCACCCCCGTAGCAGCGTGAGCTCTCCGGATCTCTTCCAGGGGCCTTGCCCTGGCCCTGCAGGCTCGGGCTTGCACGGTGTTCTGCAGCAGGCTCTGCAGGGGACCCCCAGGCAAGCCGCTGAGATACTGCCCGCTCCAGGCAGGAGCTGCAGCACCGTAGTCCTTTGCTCAGCGCTTTGTGATGCTGCTTCTGAGTAACAGATGGCGGACGGTTACACAACCGCCAAGCTTTAGAGCTAGTGCCGCACCACACTGCCTGCGGCCGGGGGGCTGAGACGCCGCGTTCTGTTTGGCATCGGGGGAAACCGAGGCCCTGGGCTTCCCGTGGCAGCTCCAGGCAGGGCCTGCGATGCCTGGGAGAGCAGGGATCGCCTTTCAAGGTGCCTGCTTCTTGAATCATTATTTTGCCCTTTACTCAAGTGGAGAAGAGTCCCTGGGACTATGGAAGCTGTCGAGGGAATCCAGTTTTGCCAAGTGTCATTACCCGATCCAGCCAAAAGGTGTATTAGTCTGGGTTGTCAAACCAGTAACTGTCTTCAGGATTGCAATGCACTTCCTTTGGGACTTCAAGCGTCTGGAAACCAAGTGAGTCCCCAGGCGGGGACCCAGCCCTGTAGGTCTCTCCTAGGACCCAGCATGGGGTCCCCCCTGCGTTCTGGCGGATATTTAAAACTTTAATAACCAGCTTAAGCAATGCAGAGCACAGTTGATCCCAGTGGGGGATTAGCTATCACTGGCGATTAATCCAAGTTACTTTTTTCTCATCTCAGCTTATACGGGGAGGAAAAGCTCCTACCAAAAGATTTAACATGGCAGGAAATAAGATAAATTAAATAAGTACTCTCATTAGGAATAAGGAATGAAGACTATCTTGGTGCCCTAAAATGGATCTGCCTCCCTGGTCATCATATTCCCAAGCACATTCCTCAAGTCCCTGGGTCTCAGTTTCCCCATCTATAATGCCACGCCCTCTCAAAGACCCTCCCAGATCACACACACAGGGTCCTAACCTTCCTTGTCCCTGGATTAGGACTCTTTCCTCCACTTCTATCGTTGGCAAGTTCTGTGTGAGCTGTTCTCTCCTCACAGCCAAAGACATTAGAGAGGAAATTGGGTATTGGAGCAGATGTGAGTCATTCATGTTAGTATAAAAACTATGGAATAAACCCCATTATGGCCCCGGAAAGCTGTGTAAAGCAGCATATGGAGCAAATGTAAGCTGGAAACAGGAGGAAGCTGTGAAGTCCAATGCACATGCTCTCCAGCGGCTTTTGCTTTGGGTTTTCACACTTTGCTGCTGGCTTCCTTTCACTGTCCTCTTGTCACTCTCAGCGAGCTCACTGCAGAGCCTGCAGCCTTTTGTTGCTCTCGGATCCGGGTCCCTGCATCCTTCCTCTCTGCCCACTGCATGACTTAAGTGAGAGCGTGTGTGTGCACGCAGTCTTCCATCTGCATGCTTATTAGACCTGTCACCACCAGCCAGACGCCCTCTGTGCCGACCTA
Source organism: Suricata suricatta (assembly GCF_006229205.1). Lineage (NCBI taxonomy): Eukaryota > Metazoa > Chordata > Mammalia > Carnivora > Herpestidae > Suricata > Suricata suricatta. The sequence goes on along the minus strand of NC_043703.1, from coordinate 141,008,844 downwards.
ATGAGATTTTACCCACAGAGGCCCGGACAGCTTGCTGCTGAGGTCTTTCCCCCTTGTGGGCCGTAGGCAGAGCTAACCGGTAGCTGGGCAGATCGCAGCACAGCAGAGAGATGAGACGCACACACGGCCCAGCACTGGCAGGGGGCCCTGGCAGCAGAAGGAGCAACCTGGAATTCAAAGATGTCTTGTCTTTATTCCACAACCGTGCAGACACAGGTCTTCGGGCCGACCCCTGCAGTCTGCTCTGTTCGAGTTCTCCAACTATAAATAATACATCAGCCCCCTTGCCTCTGTGCTCCTCTCCCTTTTCCCTGCCACGGTGGCTTCTGTTACAACCACATGTCCCAAGTCTCCTGCAAGATCTTTTGATAAAGCGAGTGATAGAATAGTTTAGGCTGCATGGTAAATGTGAGTGAGCTTCTTACCAACCTCCTTACCTCCTCTCTCTGCCACCCTGGTGCGTCTGTGTCAGAAGAATAAAGCCGCCTGCGTTTTCCTCTTATCTTTAGTGAGTAGATGGGTGGCTTTAGCTCAGGAATCTGAGAGTCACATTTCTGGATGGTTCTCTATCCATTGAACAGCTCCTTTCGCTAGTGTACTACCTGCAACCCCTTCTTCCCCATCCCTTGCTTTCCCTAGGTAACCACTATATAATTTGCTTCCTAGAAAGGGATTTGTCTTTGCATTTCAAAAGCCTGCTTCTTTCGTTTTACTTGAAATGTCCCCCAAACTTTCTTTGTTCCTCACCCAAACAGCAAGTGGAAAACTTACTACTGCTGCAGCGGTGTGTCCGTGCGGGTTGTAGAGAGCGATCTGAGCTTCAGTGGTAGTGTCCTGCAGTGACCTGAGCCATGAACCATCTACCCCCACCACAAAATGCAGAGTTCTAGTCGCAGGAAGAGGTGACCCAGTTAGCTTAAAGAAAAGTAGAGGACATTTATTTAATAAACAGACTTACCTAGAAGCATCTCTGAAAGAGGAGAGCACACACAGAGGAGCGGAGGGACCCAGAGACAGATGTTATTTGCTCCCCGGGTCCCAAATTTCAGACAGCCAGGTCCAAGAGCCACCTGCATCATCTCCGACTATCAAAGACAGTCCTTGATAGGCTTAAACTTAGAGGCATCAGCGCAAAGGTAGAAGAGAGCAGAAGGGCTGGAAAGCCCAGGTGGAGCTCCTGTGGTAGGTGCTTTCCCATCTGGCAGGAATACAAACAGTGAGAGGAGCCGAGCGCACCCCAGGGGTGGAAATAGGACAACTCTCCTTCCCAAGACAACTTCCAGTGGCCATTGGCAGATTCTGTTATCAAGTCATTAGTGGATACTGCATACCGAGAAGGGGGAGCCCCATGCCCCACTTGCTTGAGAAAGTCGGTTTATTCCTATTTTCTGGCATAATTATTAATAGTGCCCCCTTAGACTTTTAAGAAATTCCTATTTTAGACAATAAATTAGATGGCCACTCTAATGGACAGAACCACTTCCAACGATGTCGCTAAACACAAGATTGATTTTCTTAAGTGACTCAAAATGTAGGTCTTTGATATTAAAAGTTCTTGCATATGTGTGCTGGGCTCAGGGATAACCTAAGTGTTTAGATGGTGTGCTTTTCTGAGTAAATGACATTCAAGACATTTATTCAAAGATGAGACCACGTGAACAGATCGAGCCTACTTTAAATAGGAAATAATTATATTGCCCACACCAGTCAGTGGCTGATCCCACTTACCAGTTGAAGGCATTTTACCCACCTAGCAGTTCATACATCCCAGAAAGCAGCCAGATTCCTGGCACGGATGTCTCTTGACATCAGACTCTAATCATCCCTCCAACCATCTCGTCCTTTTGGCCACATACCTGCACAGGCCATGAAAGAAACATGAAGAGATGGGGTCAGGGAAACAACAGCATGAGTATAGTGGGAACAATGGAACTGACATTCAAGCTTCATTCTGAGGACACAGTGCTGGGGGTGGGGGGGCATGCAAGACTCCCAAGGAGGCAGGTTCCAACTGATCATTGCCAGTGTAGATCACGTGGTGCCAGAGTTTTTCAACTTCTCAGCAGAAACAGAAGTCCAGACTACAGTGTGAAATCTCTTGGATTTTAACTGTTGTTAACTAATTTAATTCCCATCCTTTGAGGGGGGAAAAAAAAAAGTTCAGGTGGGCCGAACAAAACAGGTCTGCAGTTTGGATTCAACCTGCTGCCTGCCCGTTCACAACCCCTACTTCAGCCATAAATGTCTTACTGAGCACTGATATGTCCTGTGTACCATCCTTCTATTTACTTGAACAGATATACCCAGTCAGGGCGAAGGGGAAATAATGAGTTGGACTATGTTAGGTCAGAAGGGGCCTTGGAGGACATCAAGTTCAATGCTCCTTACTTTGTAATTAAGGAAAGTGGAGCCCAGAGAAGCTACATGATCTACTTAGTGCAAGAAAATAAGATCATTACTACAGCTTGGGTTACCATGTACCTACCCAGAGCCCCCAGTTCTCCAGGTGATGTCCCTCAAGTGAAACAGGGAGCTGTGACACTTTCAGGAGGCTACTAAGCCCAGAAGTTTTCAGGTAATCAACCAAGCAATCAACAAGTATACGGTGAGCACATAATCTGGGCAATTTTCTGTCAGGAATACAAATAAATATAAGGCCTGTTTCCAGCTCTTCAAGAAAGTGCAAGCTGGTCATTAGGACACAGGCGTTGGTGTTCAAAGATCTGGTTCCTCCTCTCTGTTGAGATTCCACGGAGTAAATACGAGGCAGGTCCCAGCTGGAGGCTCTTCAGTCCACCTGAGAAATAGCTACAATGCAACAGGAAAATTATTTTCGTAGCCATTCTCTGCAACTCTCTTCCATTTCTCTAAGTGTTGTACAAATATTAATTAAACATAGATTATTTGAAAAGTGCTTTTAGCATTTGAACTCAACTGGGCTGCATCAGAAGATGATATTAATATCATCCCCCTGTTGGCAAAATGCTATTTTTTAAAATAAAAACTCCTTCCCTTTTGCAGTTTTCCTCCACATAGACAATTTATTTTGCCCATCCTCTGGCTATTTCACCTTTTGTGTCATCATTTTCATGAGACAAGTGAAAATAATATTTCTCTTGTGCTCCAAAGAGCCAAATCCCTTTCTCTAGCTTGATCCGAGGAAGGTGGGTTTGCACGGTAATGGAAAGAAGCCTGATGTACAGTCCAAGCACAAATCCCCGGGGAGAAATAATGCATCTCTTTGGGAAAAAAAAAAAAAGCTTCTACTTATGAGGTAGGAGATTTTCAATTTATAAAGGTTTCCTATTTCCTTCAATTGCCGGGATAACTGCATTCCAGAAAGGTTAGGCTCCTCGTCCATAAGGCAGAGCTGCCTCTTGGATCTGGAACGGAGATTCTAAAGTGATGAGTAGCTCTGAGCATTCCTCTCCAGCCCTGCACCACCATCCCCAGGGATTTGGAGGCATTGAGGATCCAAGGGTTAAAATCCATTACCCCGAGGGATGGCAAAGTTCCTCTCAGTGATTCCTTCCCCCATCACGGCTCTCAGGCCTGACTTCCAAATTGATTTCCTTAATAACTATTAAAGATCTTTTTAATTAAACCAGGCATCCTCTTCCTTGGCAAACTTTTCTTGATGACATCTCTGGTTAATTAAAGGTTTAAGCTACAAAGACGTATAACATAAGAAAAGAAAGCTGTTTGATGGTCTTTCTGCTGCAGAAGCCGGGTTCAGCTGTTCCCCATCCTCCTTTACGGTGGGTGGTGTAAGAAGCCCCAGAAAGTGTTCCTGATACAGATGGTTGGCTGAGGGGGGAGTGGTTAATTTTTCTGTTTCCTGAGGTTCATTTTCTCCTTTCAGGCTTGCTGGGTAACTCTTTATCACATACTTTTCATTAAAAGCATCATTCATTTTGATTACAATTCACTGATGCTGACAAAACACTTTTACCTTTTCATCCAAAATTCCTGAGGCAGTTGATACATTTGATAATCAGAGAACAACAAATAAAGGCCTCTTTCTACCCATCTGTAAAATGCAGCCATCTCTACAACAGAATGGAGCAGGTTCTCAGAAGAAGGGGCTGGGAGTGGGGGGAAGAGTTTATGTGTTTGCAATAGTAAATTGCTCTGATCCTTTTACTTTCTTTATCCTGGTTCTTTTTTTTTTCTTTTCTTCCACCAAAATCTTCATTTAAAAATGCTGGGGTTGAGGGTGGTGCTGGGTGGCTTAGTCAGTTAAGCATCTGACTTTGGCTCAGGTCATGATCTCGCAGTTGGTGAGTTTGAGCCCCAAATGGGGCTCTGTGCTGACAGCCCAGAGCCTTCAACCTGCTTCAGATTCTGTCTCCCTCTCTTTCTGCCCCTCCTCTGCTCATGTTCTGTCTCTCAAAAATAAACAGTGAAAAATTTTTCAAATGGTAGAATAGGATAAGTGTGCATGATGTCATTAAGGAACAGAACTTTTCTTCATGCAAAGTTCAAAAGCTCAAAAGGTGAGGGCGCCTGGGTGGCTCAGTCGATTAAGCATTCGACTTGGGCTCAGGTCATGATCTCATGGTTGGTGGGTTCAAGCCCCACGTCGGGTTCTGTGCTGATGGCTCAGAGCCCAGAGACTGATTTGGATTCTGTGCCTCCCTCTCTCTCTGCCCCTCCCCCATTCGTGCTCTGTTTCTGTCTGTCTCAAAAATAAATAAACTATAAAAAAAAATTTTAAGCTCATAAGGTGGAAATCAAACCCATGACCTTGGCTTTGTGGTCATCATGGTCTAAAATATGGGTATCAAACCTAGATATACATTAGAATTACCTCTATTAAATTCTGCTATTAAATCAGATAGCTGTGTCTTACCCTAAGCATGCTGAAATTCTATGGGAATTTCTAGGCACCCAAGTCTGGAAACTACTGGTTTAGTCAATATATTCCAGTTGAGGTTGTTACACTTCTAGGCCTGCCTTGAGATGAGAAAGATGGCCTATTACATCAGTATTTTGGCTTTGTAGATGACTCGGACAGGTAAAGCAAAGCAAAAGGAAATAGAACCTTGAGTACTGCTGAGAAAAAGTGACTCTAATTCTGATGAGATACCAAAGAGGGAATTAAAAAGGCTTTCCCACTCACAGACTGTCATTGGTAAGTGTAGCTCCATAACGGTTCTCCAACCATTAGAGAGAATCAGACTCGCCTGCAGAAGTGGTTTATTGGTCATTCTATTATAAAAATCCTCAAACATACAGAAAGATAGACTATAGTTGACCCAACTGCCACATGTAATATACCTACCACCCGGACTCAGAAGTTGTCAACATTTTGCCATTTATGTGTGGACACACACATGCTTGCATCCACAATCACTGAACCATTAAAAAATATATTACAGACCTCATGATACATTACACCTAAATAGTAACCTTAAATAACCCAGAAATACTTCAGCACACAGTTTTCTAAAATTAATATAACCACACCACCATTATCACACCTAACTGAATTATAAACAATTTTCTAAGATCATTGGTCACTCAGTCCCTAACCAAGTTGCTAGATAAACCAGAACAGAAAAGCAAAGCTTCCTGTCCAGATTCCCAAAAATGTTTCTTCAGGTTGGTAATGATCATGCTCTGGGATGGGCTGCTGTTGATGACTAATTAGGAACTCTTGTCTTTCTAATAACTCAACTGCAGTTCACGTTTTGTGCTTAGAAATTGCTTGGTGATTTGTATGGCTCTGAACAGTCATTACTTCATCCGCTGCTAACTGCAGTGCTGCTCTAAGGTGGATAGGAGCCATGGAGTACCTGGGTCCAGGAATCATTGTGACCTGCCACGTCCTGTTTGTAGATCACAGCTTGGATTCCAACTTGGGTGTGATGAACTGAGCACTGAGCATAGCGTCTGAGACCAGGAATCCTAGCACTCACTTTGCTCCTCACTCTGCCTATGGGATCTCGGGCATCAGACCCCACTTCTCTGGTGTCTTCACCTGTAAAGGGAAGAACTAAACAGATGGTCTCTAAGATTCTGCTTCCATCTTTCTTCAATCCAATGCATGTCTGAGTCCTCTTTCAAAACCCTTGATTCATCTCCATTCAGTTCCACAGCAAATTTATACATGGGTCTACTGAGTTATCAGGAAACACCTACTAATAGAATACTGTGGAGAAGAGATTGACTTGATGAAAATCTTCCCACTTGCTATGGCCAAATATAGCCGGGTCCCTTAAGCTCAAGGAGGGTGTGAACCGGTATTGAGAAACTCCTTCAGTGAGTTAGATGGGGCAGGGTGTGCTTGAAGAAGATTATCTTCTGTCCATGCTGGGAAGGCAAAGGCAGCCCCCTGGAGTACAAGCCTACAGGCCAGGATGCCTGGCATGAGCATCTGAGGTTGTAGATGTCAGAGGCTGGCTGCCCTAAGGTCACAGGCATCAGAGAGAAGGGCACATCTCTGTGGAGGTACAGGAGTCCAAGCCTTCTCTTCCTCACTCCTTTAAAAGAAAACTACAGGGGCGCCTAGGTGGCTCAGTCGGTTGAGTGTCCGACTTCAGCTCAGGTCATGATTGCACGGCTTGTGAGTTCGAGCCCCACGTCGGGCTCTGTGCTGGCAGCTCAGAGCCTGGAGCCTGCTTCAGAGTCTGTGTCTCACTCTCTATGTCCCTCCCTCGATCACACTCTCTCTCTCAAAAATAAACATTAAAAAAATTTAGTAAATAAAAAAAACTACAAAAATCTAAGAGTGTGTTGCTGGCAAAGTCAACAGATTCTAAACAGTGAGGATATATTCAGCATAAGACCCCCATTTCATTCTACAAGTGACCCCAGTGTTCTCACCCTTGCCTGTATGACAAGGACTCTGTGTCTCCGTAAACCCCTGCCAGGCTCGCCCGCATTCCCCAGAGCTGGTCCATGGCAGAGCTGCGGGCTGACAGGTGAGGACCAGCCCTATTTAAAATTCTTCACTGGAGGGAGACTTTAATTTTATATGTATTGTGTGAATTTTTTACAAGTAGAACATATTCATGCATTGCTTGTGTAATTAAAAATAAATAATTAAAATCTTTGATGGCTGATGGGTTTTTCTTTTCAGACTCTCAAAGACAAAGCAATCTCCAGGGTGCAGCAATGGCTCTGAGGTTTTTAGTGGTGGTATATGGGGCAGGTGGGGAGGGCAGGGGTGTGTGTGTGTGTGTGTGTGTGTGTGTGTGTGTGTGTGTGGTATGTGCTGGTGGGTATGATGCATGTGGTGTGGTGTGTGTGATGGGGTGTGGTGGGTGATGGGGGGGGAGTGGAGGGGGGCGTATATGGGGGCATGTGATACAGGGGAGAATGGTGTGTGGTACTGAGTGTGTGGTGTGGAGGTATGTGTAGGGGCTGTGGGACGTGGCAGGGAATTGGGGGTGTGTGGGGTATGTATGGGTGTCGGGGGTGTGATGCGGGTTGTGGTGTGTACACAGGGGGTGGAGGGTGGGGTGGTGTGTGTGCAGTGTGTGTATGTGTGGTGGGGGGTGTAGTGTGTGGGGTGCGGTGTGTGTGTTGTATGTGGTGGTGAGTGTGTGATATGGGGTGTGTGTAGGGGGTATAGTGTGTGGGGAGGTGTGGAGGGGTGTGTGGAGTGTATGATCGTGTAGGGCAGTGTGGTGTGTGGTATGGGGGTGTGTGTGTTATAGTTGGGGGGTTTTCAGGGGGTGGCAGACGTCAGAAGGCATAGGGTGGTATGGTGGGTCCTGGGGGTGTGTGTGGTATGGGGGTGTGTGGGGGGTGTGATGTGTTGTGTGTGTGTGTGTGTAAGTTGGGGGTGTGGAACTAAACGGAAATGACCTCATAATGCTAACACAGTGACCGTACTCATGTTCAAGCCCTCACATACGGACCACATTCATGCAGATTAGGGGCAGGAGGAACACTAAGGGCTGGATAAGTGTGGTAGAACATGGACCAGCAGTGGAAGATGGGAGACAAAGGTGTGGAATAAAGGACCAATTCCCCTGGTTCTCTGGGTCTCTGTCTCTCTCTCAGTCTCTCATGACCTCTTTCAGAATGTCCTCTCCACTTACCCTCAGTGCTGCCAGACCCGTCCATCTGGGAGCCACGTCCTCATGTAACTCTTGACACACCCACCAGAGGCCCAGAGCGTGTTCCTTCTTCAAAAGTCCTTTTCCCTCATTAGGAAGTTTATCACCACCACTGCAGTCTGTCCTCAGACTTTAGAGGACTTGCCAGCATCAGGATGACTGGCTAAGATCAGAAAGCCCCGCTGTCTCACAGAGCAGAGTTAAAATCTAGGACTTCTATCCTAAAGGAGTCACGCAAACCAGGATTGAGCCCTCCTCATGGAGAATCAGACAGGGAAGTGACCTTCAAGTTCACCTTCAAGACTGGGGGCCCTGATTCTTTCTAGCCTGCCTTCAGAAGGGCTTACGGTGGTCTGGTTCAGTGACACATCTTGTCCTGGAATCAGCTGAGGTGGTCACCATCTCTCAAAAAGATGGTACTGGAAGGGACAGGTTTTATAACCCCGAGACTGAATAAAAGGCATCCAGACCAATGAAGGCAAAAAGGGGCAGAGCAGCCCACATGCCCTGCGTAGTGAGCGTGGCTAGTCTGGAGTCAGTTTCACTTAGTTGTTAAGCTTGTGGGCACCTGTGTTTTAATCCCAGCTCAGCTATCAGCTGCGGTCACTGGTCCTTCTTTCCCCCAGAGTCCCCCATTGGAGTTGGTCAGACAGAACCTCTGTTTCTCGTCTGGGATCTGCTGCATTTTAGCTTGTGTGAATATCATGGTCACCATCTGAAAAACAAAATGGCATTAAGAACATCTCCTTGTGGGGTTGTTGTTAGGATTCAGAGATAATGGATACAAAACACCTGGTACAAAAGGTAATTAATATGTTAGTCATCCATCATTGCTGCTCGTGACCATGTGATGACAGTTAGGTAAGCTCTCAGAGAGCATGGACCATGTCTTCTGCACCTCTGCACCCCTCACCACTTAGTGACGTGATGAAAATGCTCAGCACCATGTTTGTTCGATAAATTTTTAAAAGCGAGCATCTCCTTCCACTCGATCGACAGCCCTACAAGGGGGAATGAGAAGTGGTGCATTCTGGAAATAGCGCACCAAATCCACCCCTCACTGGATATGTCATATTGACAGCTCTGGCGGGCACATGACTCGTGTCTGGACGCCTCCATCTGAACCACCTTCTATTTTAGAGGAATTCCCCCACCCCCACGAGGGGCTGAAACAGTCTGTCTTGGAAGTAGAAAAGGCTAGCTACTTCCCTTCTAGCCTCTCCTGCAGCTAGAGACCAGATTTATGCTCTCCCCAACAGAAAACACTTCACCAAATGTTTACTTGGGGGCTGATGAGACAAGAAAAAAGAGACAGGGAGAAGTGGGAGCAGCGACTGCTGAAAGGTGGAATTTCAGGGGGCAAAAGAGCTCTGGTGCAGACTGCAGTCACAGAAACCACTGAGTACCCTAACAGGGATGCCAGCACTGGCATCTGGGTCTCTGTGAGGCTGGCAATGGTTTGCTCACCAGGAAAATGGCTGCCTAGCATCGGTCTCTGTGACCTCCCCCGGTCCCCCTAGCTCCATGGTGCCGCTCTAGGCATGCCTCTGGAGGCTTAGCCCTGGTTCTCTGTGAGCTGCCCAAATTCCTCTCAATAGTCTGTGTCTGCTTTATCAGCCACAATCATCTCTTGTAGCTTACAACCCAAAACTGGGCAGATCCAGCAAGATGCTTAATCTCTGCAGCTCAGTGTCCTCATCTTTAGAATGGGGTGAATTCCTCAGAGACAGAAGAAGGTACTCTATGCCAAGCATCCAGCATCGGAAGACTCAACAAATATTATTTCCCTATGACATAAGTCTAGTGACAGTTACAACCTTGAGCCACAACATTACCTTATATTCCTTTCTTAACTTTAGAGCATTTCTGTGCCCTGGGGATCCACACAATTCTATCTCATTGGTTGGTTCTCTAGCTAGAGTGAGGTCAGGAGGCCAGGAACAAATCATACCCCACATTTATAGGTTGAATCGCTCAGAGCCCTCAAGAGTGATCTGTAAGATGGGACACTTGGGTAGCTCAGTTGGTTAACCGTCCGACTTGGGCTCAGGTCATGATCTCACGTTTAGTGAGTTCCAGCCCCGAGTTGGGCTCTGTGCTGATGGCTCAGAGCCTCGAGACTACTTCAGATTCTATGTCTCCCTCTGTCTCTCTGCCCTTCCCTGCTCCCACTCTGTCTCTCTCAAAAATGAATAAACCTTTAAAAATGTTTTTTAAAAGAGTGATCTGTAAGGAATGAACCCAGGATGAGACCAGCTGTAGTCCTCATTTCAAAAAAAAAATAATAATAAACTGCAGTTAATATATCTAAGTTTCCCCAGAGCCTCCAGATGAAATGGAATGATCTTGGCACAAATATTCTTTTAAGGTTTTTGTACTATAATTCCTTGCATTTTCAAGGTTTGCTGAACTGGAATAGGAAACAGTTGCAGAGTTATTACCTCTTGACATCTCTTTCACTCACAGACCGGCTGTGTTTTGCCCCTTTGTGAAGGCCCCTGCACTTTATGGATATCTTCAGGTGGTGATAAAGAGCCACATGCTCTGACAAGGGAGCCTTAACAGAAATTCTAGATACCTTATCACTGCTTTAGACTCACCTTGTGGATTTGTAGATGACTTTGAAATGTGTTAACTGCAGGAAAGGCAAACCACTCAAACTGGCTTAAGCCAAAAGGGATAATTCATTGGATGTATAGCTGAGTATCTAAGAGAACCCAAGGACGTTAAGGACAGCAAGATCTCAAAAGAATTTCTCTCTCCATTTCTCTAGGACCACATGAAGCTTCTTTGCTAATCCTCTCAGTGGCCTGCTTCATTATTTCCTGCTAGAGAGCCCCACAGATTATGGCCAGTTTCACCTCCCCTGTCCTCCTCAAAAATAGCAGCATCAGGGCACCTGGGTGGCTCAGTCAGTTAAATCTCCAACTTCAGCTCAGGTCATGCTCTCGCTGTTCGTGAGTTCAAATCTCACGTCAGGCTCTGTGCTGACATCTCAGAGCCTGGAGCCTGCTTTGGATTCCTTGTCTTCTTCTCTCCCCACTTCCCCTTCTCTCTCTGTCTCTCTCTCTTTCTCTCTCTCACAAATAAAAAAAAACATTAAAAAAAATAAATAAATAGTAGCCTACAACCATCCATCTCTATGGCCTTAGGGGCTTCCTTTTCCTGCATAGCACTTCTTATGGCCTGAACATATAGTGTGTATTTATTTTATATCTTCCCCTTGCCCCACTAGCATGTAGATTCTATGAGGAAAGGAACTTTGTTTTAGGTAATGTTGCATCACCTGCGTCTCAAAGAGAGTATGATGCCTAGAAGGTATTCATTGAATTGCTTAAAATGAAGAAAGAAGGAATGAGTGAGTGAATTCTCCTCTCTCCAGTCTTGTTCTCTGCTTCTGGGTCCTCATGGAGGAAAATGGCTACCTAGCAGTGGTCTCTGTGACCTCTCCTAATCCTCCATTCAAGCTCCTAATTATTGACTAATTTAGTTTCTTAGTGAAATCCTTGAAGAGAGAAAAAATCTGATTGACTCAGGTCATCCTACAAATGAGTTCCTTTGGAGTCTACTCTATGTCCCAGGACGTTTAGTTGCAGAATGGAGCCCATAGCACAAAACAGTATCCAGGACTGTGGGAAGAATTTGCATCTATAGGTAAAAAGCTATCATGTACGGAGTCTTTGTTTTATTTATACACACACCTACAATATTAAACAAAAAATATACAAAACACACATGTATGTGTCTTTCTTCACGAATTCCCAATTGTTTCCATGAAAGCCATTTAAAAATATTTTTTAATGTTTATTTATTTTTGAGAGAGAGAGAGAGGCAGAAAGAGAGAGACAGAGTGTGAGTGGGGGAGAGGCAGGGAGAGAGGGAGACATAGAATCCGAAGCAGGCTCCAGGCTCTGAGCTGTCAGCACATAGCCTAACATGGGGCTTGAACTCCTGAGTCATGAGATCATGACCTGAGCCAAAGTCGGACACTTAACCAACTGAGCCACCCAGGCGCGCTTCTATGAAATCCTTTTTAAGTATATCTTCTCAGGAACCATGATCAGAAGGCTAGGCTTTCCATGGAACCAAACCCTGCTCAGCAATTTAGCTTCTCTCCTGAAAGATCTTCAGTGGTGCTTTTCTTCTTTCCTAAGAAAACCTTCAGCTACTTTTCCACTAGTCCTCCATTTGGTTATGAGCTGAACTATTCTCCTCAAGGATTCCCCACTACACATACCAGTCCTTTCAGGGTCTTTCCCCAGTTAGCTTTAAAGTGAGGTACAACCCCTACTCTGATGTAAAATTCTGTGTTTCTCTTTCATCCATCCCTCACACAGAAGAAAATCATCCCCACCACCTTCCTCTTCTCTTTAGTTAGAGTTGGGTGCAATCACTGTGGTATTAATTAATGAACAGACTCTTGGTCTGGTTGCCCTGGCAATGCTCATTAAAGCATCAGAACCCTTCCAACAGAACAGCACATCCAGTAGTCAATTAACTGTTTTATTCACACATATAAGCCAAGTGCATGGAGCACCTGGTGCTGAGATGGACACCCAGTGGATGCTCAGTAAACACTTGCTGACTAGTTGACAACACCTAGACCAATGAGGAGGGTGCTTAGTCTGCTGCCTTGAACATCTGAAAGCATTTAGAGCTGGTGGCTGAGACACCATCCAAAGGGAATAGCAACCAATCTGATTTTACAAGAGCATCAGCATGGAGCTAATACCTTAGGAATAATCTAGAAGAGCAGGAAAGACACTATAAGCCCTTTACTAGGGCCAGGCTGTGATTTGAGGGAAAGAGGGAAGAACTAGAGTAGTTATTTCTGCCTGTCATTCCCACTACCATCTCCCAAGGCAACAAAGAAGACTCTCCACTTTGGACTTCAGTCTCAGGGATTCCTACATAGCCAGCCATTAGCCCAACTCATGCTAGGTCAGATGTCCAGGCAGGAAAATCTGCCTTACTCAAGTGTAACAGAGAATATGCCTAAACACAAGAACCAGCTTTTAGCTCAGTTACAAGCATGGATTTTCCAGCTTGTTTCTTCTGAGCCCATTTTTGAGGCTCTACTCTTTAGGAAAGTTAAGTTCTCCCAGTTACATCTCAAATTCCAGTATAAACTGTTTACTCCATTACATGCTCAATCACTGATTGCTTTTCATGTTTCTTTGGAAAATAAAGAACAAAGAGAGACCTATTTATCCTATCCCACTTAAAGGAGAGTTTATTGAAAAGATGCAGACCTGGCAGTCACCTGACCTAGCTGGGCCTCTAGGAGAGAGGATCTAAGTAACTGAGAGGCACAGGACCCAAGCAACTATCCTCTGGTTCTCTCTGACACAAATAGTCTTGCATCTCAGCCTCTCTCCAACATCTTCTATCTTCTCCTCTCTGCTTCATCACTCACAGTTTCTGCTTTCATAATTTCAGCTTTGGCCTGCACTAGAGCTGAATCTGACCCCATCCCTATACACATTTTGGGCCCAGGTGGTGACAAATAACTCTCCCAGTCCCTCGCTATTCCACTTCCAAATTTCAAGAGAGGGATCTGATTGGCTCAGCTCTGCCCAAGAAACTTCTCTAGACCAAATAATCATATGAGAAGTAAGGGGCAAGAGGAGGTTGTATGCTACAGTCATGACTGCCTTGGCCAACCTCCCCGATCTCAGCTGGGAGCAACTGCCCAAAAAGGAAGCTTTGGGTGGGAGCAGGAATCCCACGCTATGTTGACTGAAGCTTCTAGAATGGGGATCTCCTGGGCCTTTTTATTTATCACAGTTTCTATCTATTGCTGCCTGTTGTTTAATACTTCCTTTTGTTCATTCACATTTTCTTTTTACCTTTTGAGCATCCTTTTCCTGACCATGGCCTTTATGGTCCCATCACCTACCCTCAACCCTAGTTACTCCTGCATGATATTCCTAGGTTCTTTTATGGATGGAGGGTATCATATACAATATGGTGTATGATGATATAGAAACTCCATCCAGACATTCCACATCTTCCACTCATGCTCACCTGTCTGTACTCCACTTATCTGAGCACACAGCCACCTTCCTGCTCACTGAAAAATATTTGTCTCCAAAACTCATGTTGACACTCTACTCTATAGCCATCTGTCTACCCAAAGTCTGTTCCATAAGTCATTTTGTCAGCAAAATCTACTTCCTTTGAGAATCTGAGGACTTAAGCTTAATGAAGATAGTCATAACACATCAATCAGCGTGGTCCCTGAATCCAAGTTAAGCCATAAACCAGTTTTCACAAATTTTCAATTCGTACTTATTTTCTAGAGACCAACTGCTTAATTCTGATTCCTAGAACTTAATGAAACCAGGTACTTTTTGAGTGAATTCAAAACAATAACCTTCATTTGAAATCAAAACTCCATATTATCTCCTTCATTTGCTTACCAATGATTCACCTGGTATGTGTTAAGTCTTACCTTCTAAGGCGAAGGAGACAGGGGTGAATAAAAAACAGACAAGTCCCTGCTCTCCGGGAGACAGGAGATATCAAGTATCTGTATTACTGTTGTGATTATAAAGTAAGGTGAGGACAATGAGGGAAGGAATACAGTGTGAGATCATATAGCAAAGGAATTTTATCTAGACTGAGGATGGGGCTGAATTGGAAGTTTCCTGAGGATGTGAGATTTGTATTCAGTGCTGAAAACAAAGTTACCTAGACCAGCAGGCAAGGGTGAGAAGACAACTCCAGGTGGAGCACATGCATGTGCAAAGGCTGTGTAGCCAAAGGCAGCAGGTTGCATTTAAGGAAGTGCAGGAAGTCCAGAGTGAAGGGATGATAATACCCAATGAGACTAGAGAGGCAAGGGGACAGCTAGACTCCACAGAACTTTTGAGGTCATGTTCAAATCTTTGGGCTTTATCCCAGTAGCACAGGGGAGCAGTGCCATGGGAGGATTTTAAGGGGCAGGTGGGTGAAGAAGGGTTGCAGAGGGCTGATATTATCGGACTCCTGCATTCAAAGACTCCCTTTGGCTACAAAGAGAAAAACAATTTGAAGCGGGAAGAATGATGTGGACAGATCAAAGAAGCAATGTAGTAAATGTAAGCAAGATGATGGAGCTGGGACCAGGCCAGTTGGGAGAAGGGCATGGATTTGAGAGATATTCGGGGGAAACCATCCAGACCTAGGCAATCTTCTGAGAGAGCTAATGTATGTATATAAGTCTATAACCTGTTGGAGTTAACCTATTTTATTTTATTTTTTAAATTTATTTTTGAGTGACAGAGAGAGACAGCATGAGCAGGGGAGGGTCAGAAAGAGAGGGAGATACAGAATCAGAAGCAGGCTCCAGACTCTGAGCTAGCTGTCAGCACAGAGCCCAACGCGGGGCCCAAACCCACAAATGGTGAGATAGTGACCTGAACTGAAGTCGGACGCTTAACCAGCTGAGCCACCCAGGCGCCCCAAGTTAACCTATTTTAAATGACAGAGAGAATCTGGTTGAAGTGGGGAAGGGTAGTCTTAGCTCTAACCAGGAAAGATACTCTGGGGAAAGAACATAGTTCTGAACTGGGGCTTACTGAACACGGTTAGATTTGGACGTGCTGGAATGGAGGCAAATGGGACCCCAGACGTTCCTGGGGAATGTGTTTTGGAGTCCAGATGATGGGTTGTTGCCCTAGGATACTTCACACATAGCCTTCTCATTGCCCAGTGAGGAGTACCATGGTATGCATTTAACATTGGCCAATGTGTGTCTCCTCTGTGACAGGCACTGTGATTATACACAAATCAACATCACACAGTTGCTGCCCCTAAGATGCTTACGGTCCGAGCCCATCACCTTCACAGCTCATGGAGCAGTCTCTACAAGTAGAGTCTGAAGACCATCAGCATCAACGTCACCTGGGCAGCTTGCTCAAAGGGCAGATTCCCAGGATTCTCCCAAGACCAACCAAATCTGACTCTCTGGAAGGAGGGCCCAGAATCTTTCTTTAAAGCCACCTTACCAGAGGGTGTGTATGCATCTCAAGCCCGAAAATGGAGTGAAGGGGCAGAGGAAGAAACAAGTATTCTCCAAGCGACTGTGCTTTCTTTGTATGTGACAAGCATTTTGCATATTAATTAATTTAATCCTTCCCACAATACAACCATGTTTTTATTATTATTTTCATTTTATAGATAAAAACCCAGATACAGTGAGACTAAGGAATTTACCTAATGATACAACTCATGTCATCAAATAGAAGTTTCCAAAGGTGAGATGTTCTGTTTCACAAAAGACATTTTTTTTAAAGTTCAGTCTAACAGTCCAATATTGAGACAGACCACCACTTTTTAGCATGGCAACAGAACGGCATTGGGCCATTTGATGAAATCACCTTGTGAAGATCTGTGACCTTCCCAACAGAAACAACAGGTGGAATTCCTTTTGGCATCTCTCAGACAGGGGGATCAGTCAGGGAGAAAAGGAACAGAAGGAAAAGTGGGGGACAAGGGAGAACAAGACTGACTCGCAAGTCAGTAAACCGAGTCAGGTGGGCCAGAAAATCACTGGAAGGGCCACCTGGGTAATTCACATGCTATTGCTTGACAAAGTCATAGGCTTGCAGATAAAATGGCCTCTTTGCTACTGAGACTCCCTGCAGAGCCACTTCTACAGGGAGAACAGCAAGCAAAAACATCCACACCCTTTCTGCCCCCCCCCCCCGCCATTTAAATATAACCTCCTGGGTCAGGCACCCCCTGGTCCCTCCTGGATTGCAGATCCTACCCAGCAAAGCAGACACAAACCCAGAGGACCAGACCTGCAATTAAGCAACTGGGAATTAGGAGGAGAGAATTGCCAGGTAGAATAAACAGGCACTGAGACTGCAGACGAGGGTGGAGGTTTAATTCTGCTGAGCAGGAAAGATTGGCAAGCATGTCCCAACTGGGGCAGATTGTTGCAGTGGAGGTGAAGTATTTCATTGGATATTTTCAGAGGGAGATGCATGCAAAGGAACTGTTCCAGATATTTTTTTTAAATATCTTTGCAGTAACAAGCTAGGTAGGAGCATGTGGGTAATTGATGCATATGCATGAGAGCATAATTAAGAACTATAAGACCTGGAAGATTTTCAAGCTCTATGGCAATTATATACTATGAAAAAATACCCTTCCTTGGAGGTGTATGGCTATTATTCAAACATCTCTCCTCATTATAGTAGCTGGAAATTAACATAGCACCACACAGAAATGTAATAAACAAGGGGTGAGCCGTCATAAACTAATAATGATTCCTGGCTTTGTGTTTTTCCAAGAGTCTTCCCATGCATTATTTTATTTGGTCCCAGCATGTATTAGTTTCCTATTGCTGCTGTAACAAATTACTACAAATTGAGAGGCTTAAAATAACATAATTTTTTTTTGCACTTACAGTTCTGCAGTCAGAAGTCCAAAATGAGCTAAATCAATGTGTCAACAGGGGTGGCTCCTTCTGAAGCCTCCAGCGGAAGAGTCCGTCTCTTGCCCTTTCTCACGTGCAGTTCTTGGCCTTGGCCCCGTCCTCCATCTTCAGAGCCAGCCACCTAACTCCTCCAAGTCTTTTTCTGTTTCTGTTACCACATTGCCTTCTGTCCCACTGATCTCCTGCCTGCCTCTTACAAGGACCCCAGTGATTACATTGGGCCCATCTGGATAATCTGCCATAGTCTCTCCATCTCAAAATCCTTAATTAGAGCATATCTGTGAAGTCCCTTTTGCCTTATAAGGTAACATATTCTCAGCTTCCAGGAATTAGGATGTGAAAATCTTTGGGAGACATTATTCAGTCAACCACACTGCAGAAACCCTAGGAAGGAGACACATAAATCCCATTTTGCAGATGAAGAAACTGAGATTCAGACAGTTTCTTGACTTGCCTTTGTTGGGTAAGGTCACTCATGGGTCCCACCAATATTTATTGAGAGTCCTCTGGGGCGCTTTGGTGGCTCAGTTGGTTAAGCCTCCAATTTCAACTCAGGTCATTGTCTCAGAGATCCAAATATATCTGTGTTGTAAAGGAAAGGAATAGAGCAGTTGAAAATAAAAATAACAGAGTAATCATAACTTAAGCTGGGTAGGGGGGCGCTACCCCAGAGGAAGCTTCTTTGAGAAAGTAGTGTTTGTGCCAAGACTTGGAGGTGTGGGGGAGCAGACAGTCAAAATGAGAAGGAGCAGCATGTGATGCTGAGGGAACAGTACATGAATGTGGCTCAGAGTGGGGAGGAACCTGTAACGGCAAGAAGACAGTGTGGCTGCCGTATGGTGAATAGGTGTTGCCTCTGCCTGGAAGCCTTTCCTGGGCTGGATTATGAGCCCTCATTGGTCTTGCATAACTCCTTAAACTCACCCCTCATCAGAGGACCATGCTGATTTTAATAAACCTGAATATTTGGGTCTCTAACTAGAATATGAATCACAGAGAACCACAACTGGGTCTGTTCATCTCTAACACCAGCCTCTCACAGTTCTGAACATGAAGTAGGGGCTCAATAAACACTTATGGAATAAATGTACGAATGAGTAATGTGCAAATCACTTCCTCTATAAAACTCCCTGTGCCCATGTGGTCCGGCTACAGAGTTACTGACATTGTAACTACTGTGCAGAAAACTATCCCTCCTTTACTTTTCCATAGCTGATCTGATCTTTCTCACAAGCCTCCCCTTCTCTTCTCAGTTACCCTCCATATGCCAGAGAGTGACGGGGTGGGGGGAGAAATCCTCTATTTAGTTTATTTTTAGTTGTATGTGTAGCAACCTCTTTGCATAACTGCACTCGAGCATACTCAGTCTTTCAGATTTCTTAAAAGTTTTTTAAATTTATAATAGTTTATTGTCAAATTGGTTTCCATATAACATCCAGTGCTTCTCCCCACAAGTGCCCCCCCTCCATAACCATCCCACCCTTCAGTCCCCAGTTCATTTTCAGTATTCAATAGTCTTAAAATTTTTTAATGTTTTTTTTTTTTAATTTTTGAGAGACAGAGCATGAGTGGGAGAAGGAGGGACAGAGAGAGAAGGAGGCACAGAATCTGAAGCAGGCTCCAGGCTCTCTGAGCTGTCAGCACAGAGCCTGATGCGGGGCTCAAACCCATGAACTGTGAGATCATGACCTGAGCCAAAATTGGATGCTTAACCAGCTGAGCCACCCAGGCGCCCCTCAGTCTGTCAGATTTCTGATCTGTTCCACCAAGATGGCGGCCAGGAAAACAAACGGGGCTTTATGCATGTGATCCATTAGCTCTTCTTGTACTTGCTCTGCTCAGTAGACATTGGATTCTTCCATGCTGGAACGAAAATGTTTGAAGCAGAACACTACACTCTGTCAGGCACTCTGGACAGTACTGAAAGCATGGAGTGAATCACCTCTGATATCAATATCATGATTGATTATAACTAAGGTGACAGATCACATTCCAAGAGAGAGTCAGCGCTCTGTGACGAACTAGTGAAACAAGCTCAAGTGGCTGGTGACACACTTTTTCCTGGTCTCATTTTCCTTATCTGCAAAACACGGAAAAAAAAATATGGATAACATTCTTTGAGTTCAGTTTACAAAATCAAGGGGAAAAAGACATTTGGGGAAGGGAAGTTGAGAGATCCAGAAAAGAATGCAAGACCATTGATTGTCCTCACTCCCCCGACACCCCCTGTAATCTGATTTGTCCTCCCAATGTTGTTTGCCATTTCACCAAACATCAAGATCCCATAGAGTCGTGTTCCAGGTTGTCTCCTTGGGATTCTAGAACCTCCACTCTCTTCAGATCCTGCCTCCTTTTCCAACCTTGCCTTTCCTGGGTTTGTAACCTCAGGCAAGCTGTTTTAACTTCTCTCTGCCTCAGCCTACCTGTCTGGAACTACTCCTACCTGCCTTACTGTGGTTAGTGGTTTCCTAAGTCAACCTGACATGACACAAGCCAGAGAGTTGTGGCTCAGTATACATTAGTCCTTCCAGACTGGGAGACCCACCCAGACAGCCCATGTTACACGAGATCATTCCTCCAGCCTCTGCTCTGGGCCTGGAATGCCTTCCCACCTGAGGCCGCTCCAAAAAATCCTTCCTGTCCTCCAGAGTCCCTCCGGGAAGGGCAAGCTCCCCTCCAGGAAGCCACGTGAGGATTCTTCACCACACCAATGTCTTCCTTGCTGAATAGTGTTGAACCATACATTCCAGGGCTTAAAACGCTTCCATTTGTTCCATGTGACTACTTTCTTCAACTGGCTGTAAAGCCCTGAAGACCGTGTCTTAGACATCTTAGCACAGAGAAGCTGAAAGGAAGCCTAATCTCTACATGCTGGCTGAATGTATCTAGATCCTCCTCGGCCCCAGGACATGCAAACTCAGGCCACAGGCTCACAAAGGCGGCGCCGGTCAGCCCGGCCACACAGGCTCCTGCAGCAGCTGGAGGTTTCTCTCAAACGGAGAAGGTGGTAAGAAAACCGATTTGCCCATAAGTAAATAACTGTCGTAATTAGGGAACATTATTCTCAACAGACCAGCGGATGGAAACCAATTTGCATAACAGACGTGGTTATTCATGGAAATGTTTGTGATTTATCTACCAAAGCAGATGAAGACCCTAAAATTAATGTGTGTATGCTGGCTCCAGGAACCCAAACACTCACTCCCTCACCCTCTTCTCAACAAGGCACATGACTTGCCCACAGGTCAGCCTTGGCGTCTTCAGATCCCCTAATGTTGGGGAGCTCTGGACAAAGTGCAGGTCTGAGAGAGCGGCACAGGAGCAAGGGTGAGGAAGTGCACAAACCACCAGCATTTTCCGTTAGGCCAGGAGGTGAGAGTTGCCCATTTGATTGACAGGTGTCTGGGATGTCCTGGAAACTATGACCGGAGCCTCTCTTGGAGAGGGATGGAACACGTGAGCCCTGACAAGGAGAAGTTGGTAGGTTCTGAAACACTGGTCTTTGTGTATATCAGAACCATTTAATGATTTTTTTGAAAATATGAGCTTTTGTGAAAACCTGGATTTTCACACCTGCTCAGAATTTCAAATTTAAGTGGTGAAATAAGGTGCCTCCCTGCATGCCCAGGGAAGCAGCCATTCTAAGATGCAACCAATACAAAGTCATCTGTAAACCTGAAGAATGCGACATGCCATGAAAGTGTCATGTGTTAAAATAAAGAAGGTGATCTATGAGGCCCTAGAAGTTGTGTGTTTCGAGCCCCCCCCCCCCTCAAGGAGATTCTGATTTGAGGCCCCACTGGTTGGACACACACAAGGGAGGTGTCAGGTACCCTACAACATGTAAAGTATGTCCCTCAAGTTCATGACCTGAAGCCAAAGAAGCAATGAAGGTAAAAGCCTCAGTTTTAAAGCAGACTCCTCTCCAGACCACTTTCCCTCTGGGGCTGTGAGAGTGAGAGCCAGTAAAGAGACCAACCTACAGGGAGCAAATGGGTAATCCCCAAATTAAACGTCATAAATCCAGGGCTCTAAGGAAGAATTCACACTTGAAGATACAGACCTCGGGTTTAAGGTATTTGTTTCTGCTAAAGACTAGCTTTGAAATGCCCATTAGCAACATTTGTTTGCTTACCTTTTTTTTTTTTTAATTCTTTGCAAGGGAAAAAAAGCTTTCAGTTTCAACTTCCAAAACTCTTTTCTTTTAAATTTTTTATGTTTTTAAATTTATTTTTGAGAGAGAGAGAGAGAGAGAGAGAGAGTGAGCCTGTGAGCAGGGGAGGGTTAGAGAGAGAGGGAGATACAGAATCTGAAGCAGGCTCTAGGATCTGAGCTAGCTGTCAGCACAAAGCCCAATGTGGGCCTCGAACTCACGAACCGTGAGATCATGACCTGAGCTGAAGCCAGACACTTAACCGACTGAGCCACCCAGGCACCCCCAAAACTCTTAATATCAAAAGTTGACTCTGCTTAAGGTCCCTGCCACTTTCTATTATTTTTGGGTTAGGGGATATTTATACAAGCTCCCAAGAGCTCCTAGAAACATTCAAGGTAGTGACTATTAGTTAATTTAACTGCCCCATGCGGTGCTTTAAGGGCAGTCTATAGGGCGGGTCACAGAGAGTCCCTTTGCTCAAGCCTAAGGGGAACCTACACTCCTAAGTAGGAGTGAAGGGAACTGGGCTGTGGGAGTGGCTGGGAGGGCACCCACAGGTGACAGAGGGTCTGCCCCGCCCATTCAAATCAACCTGAAACCATCTGTAGAGCTGGATGGCGTGGGTGGCCATGGAAGTTCCAGGCATTCACGTGAGGACAGTGATGTTGCACAAGCATGAGCATGGATGACAGTAACTGACAGCCGATGGCACACAGTCAGGAAGCAGAGCTCCCCGTTGTGTGGAAGGGGCATCCAGTGGGACAGGAGTGCACAGCTGGCAGCACAAATATTTAATCACTAGGAAGGCCTTTGCTGCAGCAGCTCAGGCTCGGCTCAGACATCTAATGATTTGTTTGCTTTCCAGAGTCCCAGAGGTCGCCCTTCCTGGAGGGCAGGCATCCCCATCTTGTCACTCCAAAGGAGAATCCTCCATTGACAGTTGGTGGATGGAATTCTCAGGACACAGTATGAGTACGTGAGCATAATGGGTGGGGACCCAGGATCCCAGAGACTGGTCCCTTCTGGATGTCCTGACCTGGGGATTTCTGCCCAGCTGAGCCTTGAGCTGGGAAAGTCCCACAGGCTGTCAGAGGCTTAGCTAGAAACTAGCCTGCTTCTCTTCTCCAGCATCCCACTGCCTCTCATTAAGGAGATTTCCAACATGCTTTATCTGTCTAAAAAAAAAAAGCAACTGATTATTTTTAATGTATGATGCAGAAAGTTGAAAAGAGCATTAGGAGGGGTGCTGGGCATACCCAAGAAATGATGAGAAATCCTGGGAACTGGCTACATAGAGACTGTCTTCCGCTGGGTAGAGTGAGGATACAGACATGGCATGGAGGGAAGGCGTCCCAACTGTGGAATAAGAATCCTTTCCTGAGGCCAGACTGCTTCCCTGTGTTAGGAATGTCAAGACTTAGGAATAGCTGGCCACACTCAGCTCAGCTCTGCCCTCTACCCCCTGGGGGTAAACAGCCTCAAACTGCCCATGTCCTGCCCTGTCTCTCTGGGGCAATGCTCTCCACACCCACCCAACCCTCCACACACACATGGCCAGTGCTGCATGGCTGAGTGGGCTTGCTATGGTCACGTCCACCCGGCTGACAGACTGTATGCTACGTCCTTCAACCTGGTCTCCACCAGTAATAAAAATGACACCTCGACTCTAGTTTTGTTGTATTTCTCAACTTATTGAGAAACTGGACGAGGAAGACATATGCTATTTATTGGAGTCCTCAATGGCTTTGGTGGAAAGAGCACGGGGTTTCAAGCCAGGAGCCCAATGTCTGAATTCAGACTCTACTTCCTAGTTGCAGCCTGGGCAAGCCATTTAGCTCAGCAGTTCCCCAAGGAAGGTTTGTGGTTCCTTCCATGGCCCAGATGAGTCAAACTATATAAATAACAGTGCCAAGCTGTTCTTGTCCTTGTGTGTTGTGTTGACATTTACACCAATAGTGCAGAAGCAATGGCGGGTATTAACTACAGATGTCCTGGCACGAATCTGCCCGGTTGTAACTAGACTGCACACTCTCCTCCCCACCTGTCTCCTGCACACTTCTTCCCCACCACACGCTCGCAGTAAAAAGGGGAAGAAAATATGACAATTTCATTTAAGAATGTCTTAGATGAAGCAGTAAAAATGACTACTTTTATCAAATCTTAACCCTTGGACTCATTCCTTTTCAATATTTTGGGTGAGGAAAGGGCACTTAAAGGGAATTTAAGAGTGGAAACCCCTGGTGAGAACCTTCCTCTGAACAGCTTTCCCTGGCGCCCTAGAGGGCAGATTTCCAGCATGTTCCAGAGCTCAGATTTCCACAGGTTCTGCCATATGGCAACACAGTGACTTCTCTGCCATTCCTGAGCCACAGATGTGCCCTCTTCATGGAAGTCTGGATCAGCTCTCCTTTTGCCGTCCTGTCACAGCCCTAGGGAGAGCACATGACTCTATCCCTGCTCATGTCACATTGTTTCACTCTCCCATTATGTTTTATCAGCCCATCTCTCCTTACTCCAATCCCCTGTTCCAGCTACAAAGTCTTTACAGGAAGCTATCCTGTTCACCTCCCTATGTATTTCTTTCTCCCAATTGGACCCTGATGGATCCGCCTATAATAAGACGGTTTCCTCCAAAGAATCATCTCCTGGAAAGGAAGCCTTGTTGTCAACAGTCCCCTGGTGTTCAGTAAGATCCCATGGCAGAACAAAGGGATTTTTAAAGCTCCTGCCCAGAAGGCCTGGTCTTACTGGTGTGAATCTGGGTGGAGAATGCCTGGTCTTGTCTACCAGGAGCACTGTTCACTTCCTGGACTGTGTCTATTACACATCTCATAAGACAGATGGAATAGAAATGCCTTTCTGGACAAGTACTGAGAAGCCCCTGTGAGTCTGCTTCCTTCCCTGCCTCCCTCAGTGCCCTCCTGATGGGGCGTGGCCTGGCAGGACGGCAGGGCTGAGGGCGGCCTCTTGTACACCCTGTCCCAAGATGCCCCGTCCTCATCACACTTTCAATCTGGCCTTTGTCTGGTTCTCTGAGACATGAGGTGGGAAAGGGTGGCCTCCTTGCCCCACCTCCCTCCCCAGAGCAGCTTATCCTTCAGCCAGGAGGGTGGGGAAAGGTCTGGAAAGACACCTATCAGGGCCTTCTGGGGTTCCATGAATGGAGGAGAGAGAGGGCCCAGAAGGAGACAACTCATGAGAACCTATCACTTCCTGTGGACCTTGGGTAGACTGCTTACATTCTCTGAACTTCCCATTTCTACCTCTGCCAATCTGTCCTCTGCTAGAATGATCTCTCCAAAACACACTATATCCTGCTATGGCCACTGTCCCTCTCAGTCCTGCCCCATACCATCCGTTCCACCTGGATAATCCCTCTCTCCCTGGGTACCTCTTAGGGTCCACACTAAGCCCATGTCCTCCAGGAACGCTTCTGAGACTCCCAGATTAACCTGAGTTCCCCCAGTGCACTCCTCACACCCTGTGCTGGACTTTCTTGCATTTTTCTCCAACCACACTTCAACAACCTCCTTAAGAACTAGAGCTCCATTTTCATCCCCATGCACTAGGATCCAGCCTAGCCTATTTTTTCCTAACAAAAACTATAGAAATAATAAATTCAAGTACATATGGTAAAGTAAAATAAAACAAAGGCCTATCTGTCTTATCTGTGCTTAGGATTGTTGAATAAACATTAGCTGTTCCTAGAGCCTGCTCTTACTAACAAGAAACCAAGACACACAGTTTGACTAGCTTAAATCCCACAGCTAGTATGTGGCAGTGGCTGGACCCTGACCTTTTCTTTCTTCTTCACTTAGCATAAGGGGAGAGAGCAGCAGGGTCTCTGGGAAATAGTCTGGGTGTGTGGTCTTCAACATTGCTCAGTGCTTTGCATGGGAGCCGGTCTGTGTGCTGAGGGCTGGTGGAGAGGGGGCACTGAGGGGCCACCCACCACACATGTAGACATAGCACCCACATTTCAGTAGCCACACTAGACAGTTGGAAGCACTCAGTCCTGGCCCCAGCCCCCACATCTTTGCTCTAACCCTGGGTATCATGGGGGAATGACCCTAGTGCAGCAGTAGACATCCATCCCACTACTGGCGAGCATTTCCACTCACCAAACAGAAGGGCCCACAGCCTGGGCAAGAGGCTCAGATCACATGGTTAATTGGATCAATCTAAAACAGTGGAAAGCAAGCGGGGAGAGATGGGGTAGTTAGCACATTTAAAATGCCATGAGAGAGGGTAGAAAGACCACACTATTGAGTCTTGGGTTGTACAAGTCTCCTGTGTCTGTCCGTCTGTCCCATCAGCCCTTCCTGCTGATGGTGTGGTCACAACACCAGAGTGCAGGCTGGAGCAAGGTGCCCAAAGGACAGAAGAGGCTGGAGCCCACCTGCACAGGTGCTCTGTCCGAGAGGCACAGGAGGGAGGGATGGCCAGCCACAACTACAGCTCACCAGTTAGTCAGCTGGGAGGGTGGCTCTCTATCTGCATTTCTGGGGCTTAGAAGGGGGCAGCGTGTGTGGCACCGATGGGCGGCTGATTGAACACAGAGAGCCTGTGGGTCTCTTGTATGTTTGACTTTTCCCGAGTGTTTGGTGCTTCATGTGCCTCATGTATATTCAGTAAATCATGAATATTCTGTGTCTGCTCAGCTCCTTCCTCCATTCCTGTGTTTACACACGTGCTTCCCCTCATCTGCATCTAACTTGTCTCTCAAGCCGTCTGCTTCTACACTTAGTGTGATGTACCCTCATTTGTTGGTTTCTCTTATTTTCTAGAGCAGAATCAAATATTCCCAAATAATCCAGCAAATGCACATAATGCCAGGTCTATTCCTAGAACTGTAACCCCCAGCTGTGTGCAAAACTCCTACTTTACTGTGTGCAAAGCTCTCTCACACTCAAAATTTTATCTGATCTTTGCCATGGTCCTGTGAGACAGAGGTTACCAATAGATCAGAAGATGAGCACACCAATATCCGGAAAGTGACATGACCTTCCAGAGACCACACAATCACACAGCCCGTTGGTGGCTGAGAGGATGTAAGCCCAAGACTTCTGGCTTCTGGTCAAGTATGTTTTCAATTTCACCAGCACCTCCCCCCACAAGATCATTTCCACCCCCAGGAAGACCTCACCTTTCACAGCAGAACACACAGAATTCAGACCTCTCCTCTTAGCTCCCGAGCCTCCCGAGCCTCACAGCCTGGCCCAGCCTGATCTGAAGCCGCCATCACTCCCGGAAGACTGGGTGTTGCATGTGTGCATGCATGCATGTGGGCGCGCGTGCGCACACACACACACACACACACACTCACACAGGGAAAGGATAGGGAGCAAAGGGCAGGCAACAATCTCATAGGACTACTTTCAGGGGATGCCTGCAAACCTAACTGCATATCACACCCTCCTAGAGTTCACAGAAAGCTCGCCTGCAGAAAGCTGCCACTCCTTCCGGAAGTTCCTCACTCATGAAGACATGGTGGCAGTTTGAGGAAAGGAATGTCTGCATCCCAAGAACAACATGGGCCTCTCAGCACTAAACCCCAGGCCAAAGGCACTCTAACAATCTCAGACTTCTCCCTTCTCAAGGAAGCCAAAGACCAGGAAAAGAATGTTCGTCATGAGTTAAACATCTCAGCTGCACCCAGGGAACCCCCAACCCAATGCAATGGGAAACAAGGTTAGCACACAGGCCAGCCTTGCTGAGGGGCCTGAACTGGGCCCACTTCCCCCAGTGTGCGGGGTGCCAAGGGGTGAAAGGCCAGAGGAGGCAGCTTGGGGGGGTCCCTCCATTCAATGCTGTTGCTGGCTGTGTGGCCTCCACAGGGCTGCCTCCCACCATTACTGTAGACGAATAAATGGGTCTGAGAGCTGTGGGAGTGGAATGTCCAGGAAGTTGGTGAAGCTCCCTGTTGGAGGGAGACGGGATGTGAGGCCCAAGCGAAGTCAACACAAAGACAGCAATCATTTCGATGCTTTGGTTCAGCCCAAACGAAAATGAATCTGAGAACTGGATCTTTTGTACCGAAGCTTTCAAAGAGATGTTTTCCAAACAGAATTGAAGCTTGGGTCTCAGGCATCAAGGGCCTTGTGGCCTCTGGTGTGCCCTGGTTCAGAAACCAGTTAGCTTTCCCCTAGCAGAGAGGGCACAGCAGAGACTGGCTCTGTGCTAAGCAGTTGAAGTATGTGATCACATGTGGTCCGCAGTGCGTCCTCGGGACTGTGGATGTGAACACTGGCGATTCGTTAAGGTGACTTACACCAGTAAATGCTGGAGCCAGACTCAAGTAGGTATCCTTTTTTCTTTCTTTTTTTAAGGCCAGCCTCTTGCAAATCTGTTAAGTCCAGCCAGAAGCAGATTTAGAAGTGATATGACACAATCTCCTCTGACTGCATTCACAACTTTTTAAAAGAGCGATTGAACAGAGAGGTTAGGGAATTCATCTATAGACCATGGGTCACTGGTCAGGGGAACGAAAAACACCCAGGCTCCCTGACAAGGCGAGGCCTGAGCCTTCGGCCCGCCCCTACCTCCCCACCCCTGCCTGGGTTGGGCCGCACGACTTCTGGTCTCTCTCTTTGGCAGGCAGGAGTAGCTGAGCACACTACGGGCGGAGATGAAGACTTACCGACCCGGGCTCCCCTCGTCTGGGTCTGACCCCAGGCCAGCCACCTCCTCCTGCTCACGAAGCTTCCACAGTCACTTATAACCTGACAGCAACAGGCTCTGGAACTTGACCCAGCTGGTTAACGCTTCTGGGAGGATGCATTCTGAACTTGTAAAAAAAAACTGATGTCCAAGTCTCCAGGATGCCCAAATATGAAGACTGTCTTCAGAGAGTCTGATGAGATTTTCAACAGTGGTTCGAACTGCCCCTGGGACCAGGGGTCGGCACAGGGCGTCAGAGTAAACTGTGCCTTAGGCCATGTCACAGGGGCCCTTTTAGAGGAAAATTGCATGTAGCATCAGGGTAGGTGCTAAGTTAGGTGTAGGGCATGTGGGTGAGTGGCCTGGGCACAGTTGTATCTCTCAAGAAGCTGCATTTACAATAAGGGCTTAAAAACATAGTTTTGCTTTTTCTGAAACAAAAACGCTATACATTATTTAGAGGACAGTATTTATAAAACAAAGTACAGGGCACCCATGAGAAACGAAGCGGAAAAAAAGGAAATGGAAAGTGAGTTTGCACGGGACTGAAGCTGGTCTTTGGAGCGGAGTCAGGCTAGCTGGGCATCCAAGCAGCCAGTTTCCCAGGCTAAGGGCTGGAGGTGTCACTTGCCCGAGCCTTGAAGGAACTCTTGTGCAGGGACAGAGCGCCATCTAGTGCTGGTGTGGTCTCAGCACACGCCACAAATGTGGGAAGGCAGGCACTCTGTAACTAACAAGTGCACTGCCAAACGCCAGAAGTGCTGGTATGTTATCTTACGATACTGTGAGATGAGTGTTCTCACCATTTTATCATTGACTCTGTGGGGATTCAGAAAGGTGAAGTCATTTCATCAAGGTTCCCTGAAGTAAGGCAGGGATTTGAACTCGGTTCTTCTGACTCCCAGGTCATTGCACCCTGCTGACTTCCTAGTGTTGCTGGGGGAGAGGAAGGACCTGAGTATCTCAGGATGAGGCTCGAAGTTCTTGAGTGATGCCTCAGCCCTGCAGGAGAGGACCTGGAGGCCTTGACAGGGCTTGCAGAGGCCTGGCCACCACCTGCCTGTGCCCCCTGGGCTGGCACTGCTCCCTCAAACAGAGCTAAGCTCTGGCTCCTTTGACCCACTGGCTGCGTTCCTAACATACCATTCCATTCCTGCCCTTTTACCTCCCTGCCCTTCTGCCCTTAGTGTTTAATCTGGTGCTTCTTTACTAAGCGTCATTTGCCAAGAAACCTCGCCCCACCCATCCCAGTGCCAGGCTACCTGTCAATCATTTGCCATCCCAGCAGATGGCCACTCTGATCCCCCGTGCCTAGCACAGTGCCTGACCCACTGTAGGAGGCTGACCAGTGTATTCTGGCAGATGGATGAATGTTTGTCTGGCTGGCAGGATGGACAAATGGATGAGAGGGAAGCTCACTACCCAACTGGCCTCATCACGTGCTGACCAGCCGATTTAGCTGATGAGCCCTTCAGGACAGAGCATCACAGTGGGGACAGAAGTCCAAGGGCAAGTGGCTGTGTTCAGGACTGTGGACTCGCCAAGCCTTCTCACTATTAGGTCAGTTCTAGATCACGCTGAATTGCCCAGCAGAGTCTCTGGAGCTAGTGCTGGCCAGTATGCCTCATGGAAGACTCTCCCAGAAGGTGCCTGGTCAGTGGTCCAGAAAACGCCCATCTGGAAACGTGGGCTCTGATGCGTCGACTTCTCTGCTCCCCAGGTCGCAGGCAAGCAGAGGACAGCGTCTCCGTCTGCTTGACTTAAGAGAAGCTTTAATAAAGAGATGTCACTTTCTCAGAGGTCCCTGGAGCTGAGTCCCTGACATTGGAGACTGGGGTGTCCTCCTGAGCCCACACTTCAAACAAATGGTTTGAAATGTTCAGAGAGGGGACATGGAGGAAGAAGAGGAAGGTGGAAATGGACAATGAAATCTTGGGTGTTTCCAATGAGCCGTCACTATGCGGGAGATGCTTTATTTACTGCGTGCCTATCGTACGTTGGCACTATTTCATCTTCATAATTGGCCAGTGAGGTAGACATTCTGTCCTCTATTTTACAAATGGGTAAAATGAGGCCCAAGGTCACCAACTAGAATGTTCCTTCTCCACCTCTCCTCACCTTCGTTCCTGTTGGGTTTTGTACCCCCATGTCCTTAGGACACTGGAAAAGAGACAGTACTCAGGATGTGAGGTCAGCGGCCCCAGATGGCCATCTTTCCAGAGCTCCCTGAGAGCCAGGCACACCATCCGCTCCTCCACTAAGCCCAGCACAGCTGGCCCACTTTGCCCTACCCCTGACCCGTGAAACTCATTTCCTCCTTTTTTCCCATTATAAATATAAATGCATATATTTCACTGGGGAAACATCAGATTGAGGATCCCAGAGGCTAAAATCATTTCTCTAACCCAGCGTGACGGTGGCGAGAAAGCAGTGCTATTTACAGTCAGCTCCTGACTGCCCTGCCCCAGGCTCCAACTGGAATCTAGAAGGTTCTCTTTGGTGGCTGAGTTTTTATACAAAACATGAGAGAAGGAAAAGGGAAAAAACAGGGACAAAGGAAGGACAGGTATTTTAGTCTCCTCGTGTAACTGTTTTTTTCTTTCAGCAGGGAGGGTTCTTATTTTCTTTTTCTCCCTAAGATTTTAAAAACATGTACCAGGGCTCATCCCAGTATTCTCTGCCTGCTTGGGCTGGACAGTGGGAAACCTAATCTTCTGGACTCCCTGACCTCACCTGCCTAGGCACCTGAGGGCCGATTCCTTCTTCTTCCCTCATTGGGCTTCGGGTATGCATGCTTCCGGCTTATCTCGGTCATGATAAAACTTTTGGCTTTTGACTTCCGGGAAATACAGATGTCCACCTCTGAGACCTTCAGCCTGGCTTCACTCTGACCCTTGTGCGGTGTATCCTGTCCCAGACCTTTACTTGCCCCACATTCCCTGAGTGACAGAGAATGGGGAAGACATATCTAGGGGAAGAAATGACTCTGTCCCTGGTCTCTAGTATTCAGCTTTGGGGGGCATAGGAACGGAGGAGGAGGTCAACAGGGCATGGGCATCTCTGAGTTGCCACAGTGACGGCATGAGGTGACTGAGGAGAGCACATGAGTGACATAGGAGGGCAGTTCAGGCCATCAAGGAGCTAGAAAACTAACTTAGATCTAAATACCATCTGCACCAAGCAAACCATCACCCTGCAGCCAGTGTCATGAACAAAATAATGGAATCACCTTCCCATCCCCCCAAAATCTTCCAAATTGCCTTCACGGGACCAAAGCAGTAGCTATTTAATGTAAACAAATATTTACAATGGCAGAATCTATAGACAGAGATACAAATAAACAAATACAAAAATCTTGGCTATAATACATGATCATCATTTATGAAATTAGCAATACCTCATGTACCTGGAACTTTATGGAAAACCATTTCACATTTCATCATTTGGAATCACTAAAGGTTTTTCTAAGTAAAATACTTTTATACTTCCTAAGCCAGGCTTAAAAAGTGTTTGCTCCTGCTAAGGGTCCATTTATCCATCCATCAAGTTTCCTTTTGTTCTGCCAATGGGCACCCTTTTATCCCATCATTCAGCTTCCCCCTTTAGTTTTTTATGGGCTTGGAGACCAGTCATGTTTATTAGAACAGTTTGGAAATCGAGAATAAATAGGATTTTAATGAGTGGCTCTGAGTTGCTAACCAAAGCATAAAATATATGGGCTTTGGGAAATGGCTCTTATTCTGGTTTTCTTCCAGGTTCTGGGCTGGTAGGAATGATATTAAATTGAGACAGCATGGGGGCGCCAGGGTGACTCAGTTGGTTGAGCGTCGGCTTGGGCTCAGGCTTGGGCTCAGGCTTGGGCTCAGGTCACGATCTCACGGTTTGTGGGTTCAAAGCCCACATTGGGCTCCGTGCTGACAGCTAGCTCAGAGCCTGGAGCCTGCTTCTGATTCTGGTCTCCCTCTCTCTCTGACTCTCCCCTGCTTGTGCTGTCTCTCTCTGTCTCTCAAAAATAAATAAATAAACCTAAAAAAATTTTTTAAAATAAAAAAATATTGAGGCAGTATGGTAGTGCAGAAAATCATATATACTCACCAGCCACTGATTAACTCTCTGATATAGCATGGATTTGTTGTTCTTCTTTAAAGTAGGTACACAGAGGGATGCCTGAGGGGCTCAGTCGGTTAAGTATCTCCCTTCAGCTCAGGTCATGATCTCTCACAGTTTGTGAGTTCAAGCCCCACATTGGGTTCTCTGCTCTTCATGCAGAACCCACTTCAGATCCTCTGTTCCCCTCTCTCTCTGCCTCTACCCTGCTTGTACTCTTTCTTTTTCTCTTTCTCAAAATTAAATAAATAAAAATGTAAAAAAATAAAAATAAAGTAGTGTACAGAGAAGGTTTGGAGACTGATTTGAAATGGGTCTGATAGTCCATAGGTCAAGTAAACAGACTAACAGTTGTTACATGCAGGAGGCCCTTTGAGAATTCAGGTGTTTTAAATCTATTGGTTTCAACCCCCCCCACCCCGCCCAGCACCCAAATTCAATCATCTGGAGACATTGTAGCAGAAGACCATCCAGTGACCTCAAATGTCAGAGCCAGCCCAACCCACCCGGACTCAGCTAATCCTCTCATATTCTGTGTTCTTAAAATCTCAATATAGCCCCACCCCACCGCCACACAATTGAAATTTAGCCTATGCCTCCACCAATTTATAGGTGTGGTACAGTTGTTTAAGGACATATTAGTCTCTCTTCAGATCTTGAAAACTAGACTAATATTCAAATGGGATAACATTTAGCTAAGGTTAAATTGGACAGCCATCATCTTCAAGTGACCAAAATGTGATTGACAATAACATAAACGGTAAAAAGGCTTATCATTGAGTTAGCAATAGGTCTAAAGATAGGTGGTTCCAGAGTTGGTTGAGTAGCTCAATAAAATCATCAGTGGCTCAGGTTCTTTCCACCCATCCATTGTGCCATCTTCGTGCATTGGATTTCATTCTTAGCCTGGTTGTAGCATAAGCCTTGAGAGAGGTTGTCATTTTCTCTTTTGTAATGGAAGAGTCTGACTTAGGCTTTGGTTGACCAGGCATCTTGAATAAACACTTTGCCAGCCACAGGATTAGAGACAGAGATCTTGGTTCATTTCTATAACTGGCCATTTGAATCTCTTGTTTCCGTTTTTTTCCCCCCGCTTTCTACACTTTAAATTCCTACTCTTGAGTTAAAATTCACCAACAGAGAGTGAACGTATGAAACCTCACCCTCAATCCCAATAAAAGGAGAACCCCAGACATTCTCTCCCTTCCTCTCTCTCCCTCCTGCAATGACTTCACTGTGTAGCCCTAGGGGTGCTTTGTAATTTCCAGGTCTTGTAAGTAACAAATGTTTATTTTTTCAAAGTTAAAAAAATAATAAATCAGACAGCCATGGAGGCAATATTATTAAAGGTTGAGATACCAACTCTCAAGTCAGATTGCTTAGACCATGTCAGCTAACATCCCTGATGTGACAAGATTGTGGCCAGAGAATGACAGTTGGTCTTTACAAGTCCAAGGCTATCTTTGTTAACTCCTTTCCCTTTTTTGCACCCTGCCCATCCAAGGGGAAAGTCTGCAGAAAAGAAATCTTCGCAGCTGAGAAGGCAGTGACTGGAGTTGCAGCCTGAAGAAGAGTAATGGGCTGAGTGTTGATTGGTCTCAGCCAAAGGCTACCTTTGAGCCATATGCAGAGTCTTCAGTGAAGGCAGACAGGGCTCCAGCCTTATCAGGAGTACAGAGTCATCATCAGCCACTGGATACAACGGGGAAGCAAATTACAGTCAGTGCAGGCCCACGTGTGACATTCAGCTAAGGGTGCTTCATTTCTCTGTCTCCAGACCCTGGAGCCTGACTTAGGACCTCCTCCCCCTCATTCCTGAGAAGCCATGGAGATAGGACATTAATGGATGGTTTAGCCAGAGGGACCACACCATCTGGTAGTAAGTATAAATCAACCTGAAATATAATCAACCTTGACTTCTCATGGTGCTGGTGAATGATGATAGCCAAGATACAGGCTGATTCTGTATTCAGTTCTCAATGCAATTTTCCGCCATGAATTCAATTTGGCAGGTTCATGACAGCAGTGTGCAGGTGTGTGGACCAACTGGGTAGCAGAAATCCATTAGAATATATTCTACATGTTTACATTTAAGGGCCCATTTGTCTGACAGCTTTATGTGGGTGTGATGAACAGTCCCTCTAACTCACACAGAGGGAACCTTTGTGGAAACCACTCTCCGGGCCAATTACATCAAAATGGTGATGAAGATGATAATGTGAAGTTACCAATGGCGGCAGAGAAAACCAGCGTGAAATTCTAACAAGTTGGTTGCCACGCCCTATAGGCCTCCTTGGATGGCCCTAAGGATTTCCTTCTGGTAGAGCCAGAGGTGGTCAGAGCTGACAAAGGTCTTAGAGACCACCTAACCCAACTCATTCATTTTACACGTGGGGAAGCTGAGGTCTAGATATATTTAACTTGATTAGCCTAGGGTCTCACAGCTAGTTACAAGGAGTGCTGTGGATTCTAACTGGGGCTCAGTCCAGTTCTCTTCCCGCACTGCTGGGGCCTGCTCAGGCCGTGGGCTGCCTTGTATCACTTGCACGTCCATGATGTCCTGCTCTCCTAGCTCTGAGCCTGTACTGTGGAAGTACTGCTTGGGATCTGGACATGAGCTTAGGGATTTGAGATGGAGACGGACTCAGAAGATTCTAACCATTGTCCCTCTCACTGAATCTTACCTTACCACACTCAATGTGGCCGTGATTGAAGTGAGACACATTCTGAGGGTCCGAAAACCTTGGTAAAATATTATGTGAACAATAGATATTTGAGGTCAAGGAAGAAATCTCAGCTTTCACAAGGACCTTTTTAAGCAGCCCAAACAGAAGATGGGTTTTTACAAAACAAGAGCAGATGGCTTAATTCCAGCCTCCAATGTCTTTGCAGCAAACCCTACTTGGCACCACATCTGGCACATAGTAGGTGCTCAGTAAATCCATGAGGTTCAAAGGATCAGGGAAGACAATCAGTGTCAGGCACAGATTTGTCTTCTCGGTTTATCACCTCATTCATTCAACAAACATTTGTCAAACTCCTATTACATGCAAAACACACTGAATGAGGTTCAAGGAGAGGCCATCCAGAGAGATCAGAATCCCTGCCTTTCCCTGGGGAAAGCTAGGCCAGCTCTAGAGAAAGATCGGACACTGATCTTTCCAGACATCTTGAGCCAATTTTGTCATTCTCCATACTCTAGCCAGGACTGCACATAATGTTTCCTCTAGAGGAGGGAGCCCTTCCTACTCTCCACTCTGCCGCACTGACTCCTTCTGAACTTCAAGGTTTCAATTTCGATGTCACCTCCTCCAGAAAGGCCTCTGTGAAATGCCCTATTTAGACCAGCTCTCTTATTATTATCTGTGCTAGAGTTCATTGCTGGCCTGCGTCTTCACCCCCTCTGTGTCCGTGCCCCCTGCAAGTGACTTGGATGCTCCTCTCATGACAGAGGATGAGGCTATTTCCCCAAATGCTAGAAGTAGGGTTGGCCATGTAACTTGCTTTCAACAACAGAATGCAAGGCATGATGTGCCTGATCTCAGAGACCCTGTGTGTTTAAGCTTGCTTCCCTGTGCTTCTGCCGTTGTCCTGAGACTATGAGACCAGCCTGGCCAGAGCTTCCTCAGTGAACATACCTGAGCAAAGCCCCTGTTCACCCACTGATCATGAGCCAGCCAGCCGAGACCCACTGACTCCCAGCCACGTGACTGGGGGAGCTCCATGAGTGTTGCTGTCACTGCTTAAGTTGGGTGGATTTGTCACATGGCATTACTGTGGTCATATTTATCAGGTCTCCTGAGTAAGTCTCCTGGTCCCTGTATATGTGTCCAGCACAGAGTGAGTGCTTAGTAAAGAGCTGACAAATAGACAAATAGGTTTAGTGAACGCAGGGCTATATCTCAAACTCAGTAGAAACAAGGCCCAGAACCCTGCTCCTTCACAAGAGCCTGGACATGCCGTGACCATCTCTGCCTAAGATGAGGTGCGTCCACCCCATGGAGAAGGTCTTACCTCTGGCTTCCGGAGGTATATCCCTTGGCCATCTTGGGTTAAGTTCTCAAATGCATCTGTGAACATGTAGCAGAAAGGAACACAGATAATGTATGCCGGAGACATTACAAACTGTTCCTCCATCCATCCCCTCACCTGCAAACCCAGCTTCAGCCTGTGTGCAGCCACGTGCGGCCACACTTCCCAAGTCTAAGTGAGCCACCTCAGACCTTTGTCTCTGGGACAGGCAGGCTATACATGAGTTTGGAGCGACATAGCCGGGTTTCTCGGGTGCAGAGCCAGTATGCCCTGTAGCTCCTGGCCTGTTGTTTCTGCCCTGGTAGCTGTCTTCTCTCCTGCTTGAACTGGGGCCAAGTGGGCAATCCACAAGGAGCACAGAAGAAGCCCTGGCCCTGCTCCTTCCCCCCAGCTCACCCTTCATGTACTCCGCACGCAGCATCAATTGGACGAAGCCAACGAAGTTGATCCGGAGGTTGGGGCCGCCATAGCGGACAAGCATCAGCTGGCAGACATCATCACTGAGCATGATTCCTGCATTGGACACAGACTCCAGCCATGTACCCACATACCCTTCCTTCCACCTGAGGCCCCTTGATTTAATTGTCCCTCTCCTTCCAGGACCTGCATCCTGATAACATGGGGATCATCTTTTATGGGGCCCATTATGAACTGCTTAATTATTTAGTCCATTATCTTTATCTCATCTCAACTCCCCATTCCTGCTCCCTTAGGCCACCAGCATGAGGAGCTTTTTATTGAGTGGGTTACTGGCCTTCAAGGCAGGAGGCAGTGTGCTCAGCCGTGGTCAAGAGCGGCCGCTTTGGAGCCTGATCATCCCGGATTCTAACTCCAGACAGCTTACCTAACTTGCCTGAGCTTTAACTTCTCCCTCTGCAAAGTGGGGATTAGCACAGGGGGTTGAAGATGACAGGAGAGAGCGGATGTCCCAACCCTCAAAAATGTTAGCTATGATCATGGTGAAAGCAATAATAAATGCATCTGTTATTTGCAGGTCCACATCTTTGGGCCTCTGGACTCAGGGAGCAACTCCGCGCATCGGAGTTACTTCAGAAGGTGTGCACCCCTACTCCACTTCTCCCCGCAGCACCTACTCCGCCCGCGGCACCTGCTCCCCCTACGCCTACCTGCGTCCCCCATGGCAGCCCGCAGCTGTATCCTGTTCAGGTGTCCCGAACGGCTACTGTCGTGCTTGTGGAAAACCTCCTGTGAAGAGGCCACACCAAAGGCTCAGGAACCTGGCCTTTCCGTGCACCACCTGAGAGCCCCTCCGTGTCCCAGCATCTGGGCTGCGGGGGACTCTCGGCCAGGCCAGCGTGAGGCTTGCTCAGCGGGGCCTGCTGCCAGCACAGGAATGGGCAGAGGGTCTGGGTTTGGGAGAAAAGGAGCGTGTTTTGCTTCTGTTTTTGTCATGGGCATACATAGTCTGGGTATAGCAAAATAACTCGATTTAGGCACATCATCCAAACCTCGAGGGGCTTCCAACTTTCCAACTCAGGAGACGAGAGGGTGAGTTGTGAGTAATAACTGGAGAAATCAGAAGAAGGCATTTGATGCAGGACTTTAAACGACATGCTAAGGAGTTCAGACTTTATCTGAGGGTCACGGAGAATGTCAAACAGCCTTCAATAAGGAAGTGACATGATCAGACGTGCACTTCAGAAATCCAGGAGGTGACGTGGGTGCCTCGGTGGCTCAGTCAGTCTGACTGTCTCAAGTCATGGTCTCACAGTTCGTGGGTTCGAGCCCAGCATCCAGCTCTGTGCTCACAGCTCAGAGCCTGGAGCCTGTTTTTGATTCTGTGTCTCCCTCTCTCTCTGACCCTCCTTTGCTTGTGCTCTGTCTCTCTCTGTCTCTCAAAAATAAATAAACATTAAAAAAATAATAAATCCTGGAGACTATTGCAAAGGCTCTCTGAGTTTGGGAGACAGGAAGGCCCACCCGCTGGAGGGAGGGGAGAGCAGATTGGGTGAACAGCAGGGTATGGGGCTGAAAGAGGAGCAGTGCCTCACAGAGCTCTGCAGAACTACCACGTCAGCCCCTCCCACAGGGACGTGTGATAAAGACCCACTCTTACCTGGCACAGCATCAGCTGCTTCCACAGGTCCCGGAACTCCTGGATGCTCACGGTGCCCGTCGCATTAAGCTGATAACAGGTTAAGGTCAAAGCCGCCTGGGGAGTTGTATTCACACCTCTGAGAGTAGCAATTGGCCCTCCACACAACAGCGTGTAATTTGTGGACAGCCCTGTCCCCGGTCTAATATCCCTCCGTGGCCTCTGCTGGCTGGTCAGTCCAGCCCAGGGCTCCCTCGCCCTTGCTGGGAAAGGACGGAATGAGCCAGGACACAGCCACACTGGGAGAAGTCTGATGATGGTGGTGATGATGATAGGACAATACTGTTTAGTGACCCAGAAAAGTTTGACACAGCCGATTGGATATGATTTAAACAAAATGCAGTAACTTTTTTATTTTATTATTGTTAAAACCAACTTCAGAAGGAGCCAGTCACAGGGTAGCTCTTTTATTTAGTCATTTTATAAAAAGTTAAAAGCTTAATGATTGGCTTTGAGACCATGTCCAACTACCCCTGCATCAGAGAGACTGGGTCAAAATATCACCGCACACGCCTCTATCCAAGACCTTAGGATGGCTCTAGTGCTGAGTTACCCACTTTAACTATGTCGCTTCATTTTCACTGCATGGGTGAGGTGGGTACTCACTTCCCCCTATACTGGATGATAAAAGGGGGGCCACTGAAGTTCCTGCATCTGGTGAGGAGGCTGGGACCTCCTCCGATGCCTGCACACCTGATTACCATCCCGTGCTGTCCATGCCGTCTGCAAAGTTTCTATAAAGACTGCTTTTGGATTCACCCCCCCCCACCCATGCATTCTACGTACTTCTCTATAGTATAGAAAATTAAACTGTGATTAAATTGTTCACGTAGAAAGGCAGAGGGTTTGCTAGAAACATCAGAGGGCTGAGAACCAGGAAGGCAGAATCCTTGGCATGAGCTCTGATTTCCTAATCTGTAAATGGGGGCAGCCACTGCCCTGGCACCAATTGGAAAACTTGGAGCCCTGAGGCTCTTGTAACAGCTTCCTGTTACTTGAGGGATTATTACTAACCGCCACCCAGCAGCCGCCTCATTCTCGCTATCAGGAAATACGGTTATTGTTAGTAACTGCTAATATTGAAAACATAATCGATGACAGCACTAAGCACTTTGCTTGGGTTGCCCCATTTGCATTCTCCCACTGATACTACAGAGGAGCTTTGAACAGCATCTCTGTGCTGCGCCAGAGGACCTGCAGGCACAAGGAGGCTAAGGGATGTGTCCAAGATCACACAAATAGCAAGTGCTTGGGGTGGGATTCAAACCCAGGCAGCCAGGCCCAGAGCGAAGCCCTCCACCAGCAGCACGCGTCCTGCCACAAACCTGAAAAGATACATCCAACAGGGCCAGGATTCCCTGGCAGGCATCCAGGCTGAAGAAAGGCTGGGCACGCCCCAGACCTGCAGAGGGACAGAAAGAGTCTACATGGGGCTGGCCCTGTTCTGAACGGGAAGAGGCAGCGATATCTTGGCCCTCTGTTGGTTCTAATGACTGGCATGTATGGGGGGTCGTGGGGAGTAAGGAACGAGAGGGCAGAGAAGAGAGAGAAGGCTTAGTGGTGATTCCTACGTCCGAGAAGCACTATTAAACCCTGCAGAGAAAGTCTGATTACAGCCTGGTCTTCTTCCACATGGGTCAGATGTGTACCTAGGAGAGAGGTACCCTCACAGAGTCATGGGCTCCCCAAATATGAAAGAGATCAATTTGTTGGACTTCCACCTAAATGGGGGGATTCTTTCCTCAGATGGTTGGTGGATGGTCAGTCAGTTATGGGTGCTCACTTTTCCACAGGGTTGGACAGCTCCGGTCAGGAGAAATTTATGTTAATTCCAAAAGAACTGCCTATAAAAGTCAATCCCTCATCCAAGTTTGGCCTCCAGAAAAACAAACAGGCATCTGTCTGCTCTTTGATGTTTCCCCTCCATTCTTTTTTTTTTTAATAGTTTATTGTCAAATTGGTTTCCATGTAACACCCAGTGCTTCTCCCCACAAGTGCCCCCCACCATGACCATCACCCCCTCTCTCCCTCCCCCTCCCCCTTCAGTCCATGGTTTGTTTTCAGTATTCAGTAGTCCCCTCCATTCTAAACATGGCTTCTAAACCCTCTCCACCTTGGTCTAGACCCTATGCTCTGCCACCTTCTCTCTAAAATGTGGAACCAAGACTCAAACATACTCCAGCTACAATTTGATGAAACAGAGTACAATGGGGCTATGACAGTACAAATTTTCAAGCTGCATTTCCCGAATTACTTTTTAAAATTATTCTTGCCTCAGAGTTCTCTTTTCTTTTTTTAAAAAATTTTTTTATTATTTATTGTTGAGAGAGACAGAGACAGAATGTGAGGGGGGAGATACAGAGAGGGAGACACAGAATGTGAAGCAGGCTCCAGGCACTGAACTATTGGGGCTCGAACTCACAAGATGTGAGATCATGACATGAGCCGACGTTGGACACTTAACCGACTGAGCCACCCAGGTTCCCCTGCATTTCCCAAATTATGTTCCAAAGATGATGTTCTACAGAGAAAGTGTTTTGGGTTCAAATATATTTGAAATATTTTGTAGATATTGACTCTTTTTCTCCATTTGCGATGCATCTTCGCATATAATAGGTACTGAGGAACCAACATGAAAATTTTGTTTTTGTTTAATGCAGAATTT
This sequence comes from Suricata suricatta, assembly GCF_006229205.1. Classification (NCBI taxonomy): domain Eukaryota; kingdom Metazoa; phylum Chordata; class Mammalia; order Carnivora; family Herpestidae; genus Suricata; species Suricata suricatta. Next base: position 140,967,609 of record NC_043703.1, on the reverse strand, counting down.
CCCAAGTGCAATTGACCACAGAATCTAACCCCTTTTATTTCGTGCAACACTTCCTAGAACTTCTTAGTCTCTAATCTTTCTTGGAACACAATTTCAAAAATACAAATCTAAATGTTTCCATTAAAGTAGCCCGAATTTCGATTAACTTACTTAGCAGTAACTTGAAACTGTTAGCTCGTGTTAAGCTCCAGGTCAACTAAATTAACCAGACATCTTTCACATAAACCACCACAAAAATGAGATCTCTTCTGTTAGGAGCTTATGCAATCCGCTTTTTTAAAAACATAATGAAATGCCAGTTTTTAATTATCATCCCGACTCTATTTCATCTTTTTGGTTTTGGGCACAGCCTGTTGTGAGCATTCTGAATTTCAGTTCTGCTATTATATTAACGATTCCTTCCAGCTTTGTGCCATCTGCAGTCTGAAAAGCCCACCTCCCTTGTCTTCTTCTGAGTCATCAGTAAAAGCTGGGGAGATGAATGGCACCAAGGGTAGAAACCAGAGACCCTCATCTATACTTAGAGACTCTCATCTCTACCATGGAATTACCCCTCTGGTTTTATATTTATATAGCTCGTGGGAATGGAACTCATCTTAGATTGCGACTTCCCAACCCACATGTCATCATTTATCATCAGATACTTTACCATACCAAGTAGTTTTGCCCAAACCCACAGGAGTTCTCTGATCTGCCAATCCAGAAATTCTTTCAAAGAACTAAAAGAAGGTAATTTATCCATACATTCTTTGGAAAACCATTTTGGATACTTGTGATCATTTTTTAAAAAAATTGTAAATGTGGGGTGCCTAGGTGGCTCAGTCGGTTAAGCGTCCGGCTTTGGCTCAGGTCATGATCTCATGGTTCATGGGTTTGAGCCCCACGTCAGGCTCTGTGCTGACAGCTAGCTCAGAGCCTGAAGCCTGCTTCAGATTCTGCATCTCTCTCTTTCTCTCTCTCTCTCTGGCCCTCCCCTGCTTGCACTGTCTCTGTCTCTCAAAAATAAATAAAAACCTTAAAAAAATTTTTTTTAATTGTAAATGTGCACAAACTATCTTTTCTAGATAATTTCCCTAGAATTTTTTTCCCAAAATGTGGAGGAATTCTTATAGTCTATAATTTCTAGAATGTCTCCTTCTGTCTCTTTTATGATACCTAAATTGGCTTTGAGGAGCCATCTGGAAATTATTCCAAGCCTTGCATTATACAACACCCTGGACTATACTTTGTTTGGATTTGAAGTCTCAGCTTCACATAAAGGAGAAGTAATAACATATCTTAGGTGGCAAATACCCTTTAATTGTTTGGTTTACTTTTTTCTTTTTGAAGTCCATCTTCCTCCCTGGAGAAATCATGTTCTTCTCTCTTAAAATATACATCTAAAATCTTTTCCATGGACTTTACATTTTCTTAATAATTTATCTCAAGCTTCCTATAAAGGCCTCCACACTAGCCTTTTGCAGCCCCCTAAGGGAATGTCCCCCCTCCTTCAGATTTTTATAGATTGGTCAATTTAAATACGAGTTCATTAGAAAATTCCCTGGTCAGCTCGTCAATACTTAATATTTATGTCCCAGGTCAGGTACAGTCTTCCACATGGAATTTATATTCCAAGAAAGAAGTGCTCAGATATTCTACTCAATTTCTCAAGCTAGCAAAACATCAGAAATATTTATTTTCACAGCCATATATCTCTACACACCCAAAATAAGCAAAAAAAAAAAAAAAAAAAAAAAAACAAACCCAAAAAACAAAAAAAACCCAACCCTCCAGAACCAAAAACCCCATTTTCCAAGCTACATAAATTTCTCTACTGCTTTCTCAGACCACATGACCCCCCCTGATGTAAGACACAGCTGCCTGGGGGACCACCATGCAGCAATGCACATGCCCTACAGGGAAAAGAGAACAGACCCGGAGTCTGAACAGTTGTGTCCCCGGCGTATTACAGGAGGACTCTGAAATACTCACTCGACCAGGTCATGTGGTTCAGGATCTTCTGCAGCTGCACTGCATTTATTTCTGGATACTGAAGTGGAAGCAGAGTGGCAGGAGAAAACCATCATTACCAAAGGCTCATTAGATGCAGAGCAGCCGCCACAAAAGAGGGCTGGGAATCCACTCCCGCATCAGCTCAGCATGCACACATGCCATTTCTGGGCGGAATAAGTGATGCTGGGGGTCAAGTCCAGAGGACCCCAGCAGGGCAGGACTCTTAAGAAGCATACTAATAGGGGCACCTGGTGACTCAGTCAATTAAGTGTCTGACTTCAGCTCAGGTCATGATCTCATAGTTCATGGGTTCGAGCCCCATGTCAGGTTCTGTTCTGATTGTTAGCTCAGAGCCTGGAGTCTGTCTTTGGATCCTGTGTCTCCTTCTCTCTCTGACCCTCCTCTGCTCATGCTGTCTCTCTCTGTCTCTCAAAAATAAATAAAAAAACAAAACAAAAAACAAAAGAATCAGACTAATAATGGTGATTTTCAAATTGGGTTTTTATCAAGATGCTTCAAAAGTTCAGCGAACTATTTGGCTTGAATTTTATCCTTTTAAAAAAATGTTAATGTTTATTTATTTTTGAGAGACAGAGAGACAGAACATGGGCAGGGGAGGGGCAGAGAAAGAGAGATGCAGAATCCGAAACAGGCTCCAGGCTCTGAGATGTCAGCACAGAGTCCGACACGGGGCTCAAACTCATGAACTGTGAGATCATGGCCCGAGCTGAAGATGGAAGTCAGACACTTAACCAACTGAGCCATCCAGGTACCCCTGAATTTTATTCTTAATAAGACATCTTTAGCCACGGCTCCAAGTTTTAATTTTAGAATTTGTCAGAAGCAACCTTTTACATTAACACTTAAAACTTTAAAAAATACAAATGAAATATAAGCAACATACAATTGAGCTTATCAAATGGATACATATTCACAATATACCTTTCATATTTGTTTTTTACATATTGTGATTCTCAGATTCCATTAGATAAAGGGACTGCAACTGAAAATGTCTGGAAACCCCTGGTATGGAGGAAAACTTCTATAACAACACATGTAAGAGTCCGACTATCCTCTCTGGCTACATTAGGCAAAATGCCAGGGGTGAATATCAGGGAACATAGGGGGAAGGCACATTGTGAATTAAATCCAGACTGTTACTAACATAAGGAGCTCATGGTCTTCTAGTTTTAATGACCTCACTAAGGTGTCAGACCCCAGATTTCTTGTGTATTTCTTGCCCTATTTCTCAATGGATTTCATGTCCTACAGGTTAGAGATAGAGTGGCCTCCAGAGCCTTGGGCTCACACTGCTGGCCTCCTGATCTGGATCAGCCCAAGGAAAGAACTCAGGGAACCAGGTATGCAGCCCCGGGATCGCCCCTTCCCTAATGCCTTCTTACCATCCCTATCCCCCTTCTAGGTGGCCACCCAAGGGGTCTTTCTTCTTGGACTCCCCCAGACCACTAGGGCTTGTCTTGACCATACTCTGCGCCACTGCCGACATGGACTCTTGGCTCTACTATAGTCCATTTTCTTGGGGCCGAAGATTAAAGCTGTTTCTCCTACAACTAATCAGTGTTGCTTCCAAGAACAGATATGCATTTTACAGGAGCCAGTGGAGACAGTTCACTTCTACCCACTTGTCTAAAACCTTGAGGACTTGAATAGAAAGTAGTAGTTTGGGGAAGATCATGCTTTGTACACAGGGACAGCACACAGTCCCCTGCTTCACCCATTGCTCGCCACCACACCTGGTCAACTTACCTTTTCAAAGAGTTTAGTGAAGAATTCATCCTGCCCTTCATTGTCATCTACTATTTCCTATAGGAACAGATGCATTGAAAGACTTAGTTATTCATCCGGATAAATGGACGCTTATGCACACTCTAACAACTCATGACCCCCAGGCCCCAGAAATCCCTAAGTTTGACCTTGCGCACTGTCTTAAGTTTTCTACCACAGTGTTCACACATCATCTTTTGTTTCTCCAATGATCTCTGCCTTGGGAGAAGTAGCAAACAGTGAAATGGGCAAAAGAAACACCAGGCAGAAAGATGCAAAAGCAAGTAAATGTATCACCAAGGTACCTGGGCTCTGGGCCTTGAAAGACAAGGATGTGACCAGAAGGGCAGCTCTCCTGGTGCAAAAACAGGAGCCTGGGGGTGTCTGGGTGGCTCAGTTAGGTCTGACTCTTGATTTCAGCTCAGGTCATGCTCTCATGGTTTGTGACTTTGAGCCCCACATTGGGGTCTGTGTTGACAGTGCAGAACCTGCTTTCGATTCTCCATCACTTCCTCTCTCTCTGCCCCTCCCCCACTCATGCTCTCTTTCTATCTCAAAATAAATAAATACATTTTTAAAAATTATAGCAAAACAGCAGAGCCTGGGTACTCTCAGGGCACAACAGGTAATGTAGCCTAGGTGCCATAGATTAGGGTCTGCAGGATCTGCCAACTCTCTCCCCCCAAACCTGAATGTGAGGGGAGAAGCCCACCATCTTGGCTTTAGAAGCAGTCCCTGCATGTGGAATGCCATATGCCTACGTACCTTAGAGAAGACAGCTCTGGAATTGCAGCCAATTTCACTGAGGGAAAACAAAAGGCAGAATTACATTTTGGGGATCACCTTGGGAGCCTTTTGGCCAACATTCTCCCTCCCCTGGGAATACATCTTCCACATTCCTTAGCTGATGTGCCATGTAGGCTTTGCCCAGCTCTTATGCCTTACTCCCCACTTCTCCTGCTTGAAGTCCACAGACCAGCCACGTGGCCCAGCGCACTGCTTGTCCCTCCCCACATGCCTCATTCCCATGCCTTTGCTCATACTAAGCCCTGTGCCCACATGCCTTTTATTTTCCCCACCCCCATAGAACTACTCTTACTCATATGTATGACTCGGCACTGACAGGCAGTGAGGCTTGAGGTTAAGTCAAACTACCTAGGGCCAAACCATGAAGAAATAAAGAAAAGGAACTGGACGCTAAGCATTGAAGGGCTGTCGTGTCAAAACAATCATAAGCAGAGGAATAAGTTGGGCGAGGATATGTTTGTGTATTGATTCACCTACACACACTGACGGCATCTAAGCCTGTGCATTGATGATGGCCTCCCCTCATCAAAACAACCCCTATGCGTCTCCTAGAAACTAACACTCCCTGAAGTCACCCCTGCCTCCCCCAAGGACCATGGAAGATTGGCTGAGATGCTCTTCCTTAACGTTCTCCTAACACCCTGAACAGATAAATGCTTGCACTGGACGCAAGATAGCATAAAGAGCCACTCATATGTCTCTGTCCTTTCCAGGCCTTGAGCTTCTGGAGGGCAGGGGCCAAGCCTACTGTAGCTCTTTTTCTTGAATGTCTAGCAGACTGTTCACTTGCTAGAAGGAGGGTGGGGAGGAAGAGGAGAAGGATGCTCCCCATGGGGGTAGCTCCCTGCTCTCCCTGCCCCTCTTCTGTGTTGGCTACAGACCCCGTCCTCTGCCATTTCCACCTCATCTTCCATTCCTCCCCTGGCCTCAGTAGGCCCCAACCGCCAGGGTCCTTACTGAAAGATGTGCTTCCTGGAGAAGACTCTCAGGACAAACTCTGCCTCCTGGCCAGCCTTGGAAGTGCAGGGCACAATGACATAGGTCCCTGGCTCCAGCTGCAGTTCCTGACTCACTTCTTTCTCTGTGAGAAATGCTTCAGGCCATCTTATGGGGGCATTTTTCCAGAAGAACTCAGGGGGCAGTCTCCTCTGGTCACCATGGTACTGTGGGTGGAGAATGGAAGAGGCCCAGTTAAGGTGATACCCAGGGCTTGTAGCCAGGCCTGGGGCCATTGGCCAGCAGACAGGATACAGTTGATCTCTGATTAGCCAAGCCCTACGTGCTCCAGTGGTGGAGTGAAGGGGTGAGGAGAGGAGAGGAAAAACCAGAACATGTCAGGAATGGGTACCATTGCTGGAACCCTGTGTGAGGTTGAGCAAAGACATGTCAATTCATTTGACTTCACGTTAGAAACAACATCATATACAAATGATGTGAGAAACATCATCGTGCCTGTACTTTCCATTTTACAGTTAAGCATCTGAGGCTCAGACAAGTTAGGTCCTACACCCAAAGTCACCTCGCTGGTAAGGGTCCCAGCCAGGGTTGGAACTCAGGCCAGCTGAGCCACCAATGTCCATGTTCTTTATACTTCCTGTTGTGGCCTCTATGTATGCGATACAATTTCAAGGTTAATTATTACATGATTATGGTCACAGATACAGGTCAACCACCAAACATCTCCCCACCTACATCATAACAGCTACGTACTGACAAACCAGACATTCTACGTCACCTCAGTGGAGGGGAAAGAAAGCTGGACAAAAATTCAGAAAACCTGATCAGGGCCCTGACTCTGACATTGCCTGGACATGTGGGGATTTTCTGTTGTTATTGTTTCCTCTCCTATTCTCTTTCTCTTATTCTCTCTCAGTCATTTCTTACTTGCTGTCTTACCCTTCTCCCTCCTTTACTTCTCTATCTTTCCCCATCTTTTTCTCTTGCTGCCTCTCCCCACTATTCTCACTCAGGGCTGTGGAGGGAGACAAGGACCAGATGCAGGATCCCCACTCCAGGTTACATACAGATAACAAGAACATTACCCACCCACATAAAAACATATTTCACAAATTCCACTCAAGGCTACAGAAATAAAACAGATCTCCTGATAATGCACGCTTTCTTTTTCAGACGATGAGAACTAGGGAACCATCCTGTTGCCATCTTTGCCTTGGCCTCTAGGAATCTCAGAACTAAATTTTATAATCAGCCATTTTAGCTGTCCTAGGTTTAGGGTTCCTGGTAGAATCAACTGCCTACTCTATCCATGTATGACTTTTTTCTTGCCTTTAAATTGTTTTTAAGTTTATTTATTTATTTTGGGAGAGAGTGTGATGGGGGGGACAGAAAAGGAAGGAGAGACAGAATCCCACTCAGGCTCTACACTATCAGCACAGAGCCCAATGTGGGGCTCAAACTCACAAACCAGGAGATCATGACCTGAGCCAAAATCAAAAGTCAGTTGCTTAACTGACTGAGCCATCCAGATACCCCTTGTCTTTTAAATTTTTAACTGGTTTATAGTTTCATTCTGTCTACAATTTGATTGTAGGTTGACCTATATATGATATTAATAACTATTTTTAAAAATTTATAGGCAACTTTGGGAGCCTTCAGCCTTCCTTCCCACAGGAGGGAAAAAACCAAAACTGACCCAAGATACCCAATGCAAAAATGGTTTCTTTTTTTTTTTAGTTTATTTTATAAATATCCTTTTACTTGATTTAGTCTAATCTGAAAAAATTAAGTTTTCCACTCTTGGTTTCTTCGGGAAGCAAAATAATAGCTACCACCCTTTTGGAAGCTGGGATAGCTCACACCTTCTTATCTGATCCCTCCAGACTCCCACTGCAGGTGAGGGACAGAGTGGTTCTTGCCCTCTGCCTGGGTTTCTGTCCTACTTTCCTGAGCCTTCATCCCTTGTCCCCAGGGAGGTGGGCTGCATGGTCTCCCAAGGTCCCATATGTTATAGATCTGTTTTATTATGGCTTCAAAACTCAGGCAAGAATGTGATTTACCATTCTTCCTATGCTGTGACAGCCTCTAGCTATTTATGTAGGGATTTAATAAATTCTAAAATGTATTGGTTCTCCACCAGGCTCGGAGACCTCCCTACAGATGCGGAAGGATTTCTCAGGGTCCTCGGGTAAGAGAATGGCAAGTGCTCATTTCTTCCACACACACGGGCAGCCAGCATTTGTGCAGACATCCTTGTAGCTCCTTACGTAAGCCTGCTATGGTCAAGTTGAACCTCACGGGGGACATCACTCCAAACCAGGGCCAGCTGGTCAAGTGTGGAACTCACCTTGCTCAACTGAAACACAGGAAAAAGAGAGACCTCATTAGGCACAAATCCAACTCTTGCACAAGCCCAAAGTGACGAAGGCTGATATATAAGGAGGCTCTAGCGAGAGGCCTCCTTCCCTCCTGTAAGATTTGCTGTCCTAGTGAGTGACATTTTAATCCATCATCAAGAATTCTGGGAAAGAGTAAGGGAAGGCAACCTTGGTTTTTTGGGAGAGGAAAAGAACACCAGTCACCAGTATTGATTAATACAAACTGCGTGCTGGGCACCACAATGAAACACTGGCACGTTACATTCTTCTATTCTACCCCCACTTTGCAGATGAGGAAGCTGATGCTCAAGCACAAGGAGGTGACTTGTTCCAGATCACAGGTTCCTAAGGGACAGAGCCAAGGCCTGCGCCCGGGTCTGTTTGGAGACAGAGGCAGATGGGGAGGAAGTCAGGAAACAGGAAGAAAGGATGACCAATGGTGAGACAGGCCCGGGAGGCCACGTGCCCCGCCCCCCCAGGCCACGCCTACCCTAAAGAGGTAGAAGCCGATGGCCAGGTGAGGCTTCCAGGTGCGGTGCCTGTGCCTGGGCTTCTGCAGCAAGGACACCAGTACGCTGCAGGGCATTGGGAACCTTCTGCCCTCCTGAGGGCTCCAGACGGACAGCAAGAACTGTGGGTTCTTCCAGAATGTGTCTGGAGCAGAGCACAGAGGGGTGGGTCAGGCATCCCTGCGGCCCTCACAGACTCTGGATGCCTCCCCTGGGATTCCCACCCAGAGGTCCATGTGGACAGAGTCAGGTTGTCAACCTCACCTCTATCCACCCTCCCACTCCACCTCTTCCGCCCTGTGTTCCTCTATAGACATGCAGACCGGGAGTCTCTCACTGCTGTAGCCCCTTTGCCCAGCACATTCACTGCCCAATGAAGCGACCATATTAACTCATGGAGGACATGTCCATGATCTCAGGGAGATTTGCATTTTAACAGGGATCAAGCTTTAGCTGAAGGGCAGCTTGAGCCTTTGGGCGGACCTCTCTGACAGAGGGGGAAGCCGGAACAAAGGGCGCCTGGCCTGGCCAGCTGAGATTGTACCCCACAGGTCTTTCCTTCCAAAGAGATGGCTCCATTGTGGACAAAGGGACACAGTCACCAAACCTCTCCACTTGGAGAATTCAGACACATTTGCCTCCTGTAACTGGTGAGCTATGAATCCTTGATTTTATTTCACTACCAAACTCTAGGCAAGGACAGTCTGATACAGATGATGCAGTTACTATTTCAGTCCTGCCTTTAAAGAATGGTTATTTCTGGGTGCCTGGGTGGCTCAGCCAGTTAAGTGTCCGACTTAAGCTCAGGTCATGATCTCATAGTTGTTGAGTTTAAGCCCTGGGTGGGGCTCTGTGCTGACAGTTCAGAGCCTGGAGCCTGCTTCAGATTTCTGTGTCTCCATCTCTCTCTGTTCCTCCCCCGCTCACATTCTGTTTCTCTTTCTCTCAAAAATAAAGATTTATAAATAAATAAATAAATAAATAAATAAATAAATAAATAAATAAATGGTGGTTATTTCAGCATGGAAATGACCTTGTCCTACAACCAAAGATTTAAGCTACCCTTTTACTATGGGATGTGTGCCTGTGGCCTCCTGGTACTAAGGATGCAGCCCAGGGCCAGAGCACACAGTTCTGCCAGTAAAGTCCCTCATGCCTCAGCCAGATGCCCCATACAGGGCAAGAGCGTCACCATCATCCGCAGCAGCTCTGCCCCCTTCCCCACCCTTGCCTGGCAAAGGTGTCACTTTAGCCCCAAGGGCCCAGGCTCCTGTGCACCTGCCTACCTTGGGACGACCTCATCGGGCCGCCGGCCGTGATGCCCTTCTCCCATCTCCCCTCCCGCATGGTATACGCCCACTTCTGGCCCACATCCTGACTCAGCAGGCTCGGGGTCAGTTGACAGATGACCAGAAGCATGAAATGTGTTTTAAAGTCCTTCAGTGTCATCCTGTGGAGAGGAAGAGGGAACAGCATGACATCTACTGATCAGGACCAGACTGAGGGCTGGAACCAAGCTGCCGCGCCAGCCCAGCCCCACACCACACCCTGCTGTACAGCTGAGCTGGCCTTGGACACAGGAGGGCAGAGCTGGATCAGCATGATGATCCCCTGACCCCAGTGCATCCGGGGAGATGGGCCACCCCCCTTCCCGTGCCTGAAAGCAGCCTCCCACAATGGGTGCCTGTGGCAATGTTCCTGTTTTGCTGATCATGGTGATGAAGCTGAATTGAGGCATTCATAACTAGCCAACTAAGATACAAATGTTCAATAATAATGGCACGAGCCAGTTCTCAATTATTAATTGATAAAATTATTAGCTCATTCTTGCTAACTTTGGGGCTCAAGGCATACTATCTGAACTGGTCGATGCTCAGTTTACTTATCTGTAAGGTGGAAATAATAGTATTTTCAGGGCTCTTGAGTTCAGTGACAACTTCCAAAGAGAGAGGGGCCACAGCAGTCCAGAAAGGGTGCAGAATGGGAGAAGAAGGGCCATGGGAACAAGGCTGGAAGTTAATAGTAAGGGTAAAAAGTGAAGGGAAAAGGGAACAGATGGGGTTCAAGTCAGAGACTCAAAAACAGTATTAGCTCAGGGCATCTTGGTGGCTTTTCATAAAAAGGGGTGAGTGGCTTTGGGGGGGATGGGAGTCATGTCATGGTGCTCTGGTGGGGGGGTACTGTAGTTGCAAGTGAGATGGTTCATAGTTTGTAAGGCCTTCTTTCCTCATCTTGCTTTAAGGCCAGGAAAGGTAAAAAAAACCTTGGGATTGAGTGTACAGTTACCGAGCTGAAGTCAGACAGAAGGAGGTGGCCAGCCCCATGCTCAGCTTTGATGTCCACTGAGCGCCATGTCCACTGAGCGCTTTGCAAGGGCTGTTTGCCTGCTAGACGGGGGGCGGGGGGGCCCTAGGGGGTCTTCTTGATCTCTATACACGAGGTTCCCGGCATACATGTGGCACCCGATAAATATTTGCAGGCTGGGTATCCTAATGTAAGCCGAGGCATTTGTCCCAAGTCCCCAAGTCAGATACCAGAATTCTCCATCTTCGCTTCTTCTCAGGAGCAGAATCTTCTCCTTGGGGCTCAACAGCTCCCACGTACTTGAGCTGAAAACAGAAAAGGGATGCTTCTGTGGGGAATGAAAGGGTTCTAGAGGACGTGGAAGAAACGCTTAAGTAAATGCTCTGTTATGTCATTATTTACCTCCTCTTCATGCTGCTTGGGACAACCACAGCTCACGTCCTGCTTTATAAAAGCAACACGTAACATTAACTCATCCCTCGCCATGTCCCAAGCTCTGGGCCGGGCTCTTGACATACTTTATTTCATTTAAGGCTGACAACAATTTTTCAAGGTAGGGACTTTTATGTCTATTTTAGAGATTAGGAAACAGAGGCTTAAAGAGATTAAGTCACTTCGCAGAAGTCACAAAGTTATGAAATGTCATAGAACATCTGAACCAACATTGGTACTCTGTATCTTCAGAGCCTGTCATTCTGAACTTCTTTTTCTGACTGTGAAGGAGAAGGGCTTCCCTGCATCAATTCCCCACCAGAAACAACTAAAAGTAGGACAAGACATTTAAAAAAGAACCTGTTTTCAGATGTTAGACAGCAGGCAATACAGGGTTCTGGCCCCAAGAGAAGGGGAACAATGTCACCTAGACTGATGTCACCTAGACTCCGCCCAAAACTGAATTCCTGGAGGGTGACACAGGGAATCACATTCTGATATGAATGGAAAGCCCAGAGGTCATGACTGGTCACCAGAAGGTTGAGACCAACCCAGATCGGCCTACCTCTGACTCAACAGCTCAAGAGCCCACTGAACCAGGGAAAGAACACTGGGTTAGCCTCCAAACACCTTGCTTGAGTCATGCTGTGGGACCTTGAGGAATTCCTTCACCAAGCATCAGCGTCTCCATCCGCACAATAGGAACAAAACTCCCTACCTTATAAGGGCATTGTTCAGAGGACTCGACATCATAAAAATTCAAAGTGCTTGATGAAAATATGCCAGACTACAAATAGGGGAGACCTCTGCACATTTGAAGTGAATGTAATTTTACTTTCAAAAAAATAAATAAGTAAATGTGGGCAGGGAGAAAAAAGATTCAAAGCAGCTTAGCACAGTGCTGGCAAGCTCTCAGTAAACATTAGCTCAATTATTATAATGAAGGAGAACATAATCTATATATCATTAAGCATCTCCTAAATGTGAGAGCTTGACCTTTGCCACTCTGAAAGCTCTCCGGGTTGGGCTGGAGACCAAAAGAACACGTTTGAATTTGTGTGCAGACAGCAACCTCCTTTGCAGGCTTGCCCGAGCCCTTTCTTCCTCACCCCTGCAGGCCTGCATAGGGTGCTCACCTGTCACTCCAGTCTCCTTTCCATTCCACTTTGCCCCAGGGGTTCCTCAGCTTGACTAGATATTCTGGTCCCAGTTTGCTGGTCACCTGTGCAAAAGGAGAAGCAATTTAGATGGCTGGGCTGAGTGCCAGATGCAAATGTTGCAGATATCTGAGTGAGACTGGTGCCTGCCAGATGAGACCTTGAAAGGGAAGACTCAAGGCCCTGGGCATTGCTGGAAAAGAAAATGGCTCTGCTACATCTTAGCTGCTGAGACCTATGGCAATTTACTTAACCTCTCTGTGTCCGTTCCCTCATCTGTAAGAGAAAGCTAACAGTCACATCTGTGGCGCTGGGTTGAATGGGCCTCCAAAAGTCCAGTCTTCCCAAAATCTGTCCGTGTGATCCTATTTATACAAAGGGTCTTTGCATATGTAATTAAATTAAGGATCTTGAGATAAAATCACCCTGGATTAGGGTGGATCCTAAATCCAGGGACAAGGGAAGGGAAGGAGATGGGGAAAGACACAGAGGAGAAGGCCATGTGAAGATGGAGAAAAAGATTGGGTTCTGCATTCCAAGCTAAGGAAGCCGGGAGCCACCATCAGCTAGAAGAGACAACAAAGATTCCCCCTCTCTAGCCTTCAGAGGCTCTTATGGCCCCTTGATTTCAGACTGCCGTCCTTCAGAACTGGGAAAGAATACATTTCTGTTGTCTGAAGCCACCCGATTTGTGGTAATTTGTTATGGAAGGCCCAGTTTACCAATATACCCACACCCAGGATTGTTGTGAGGATTGAGTTAACATTTGTAAAGCAGTTCTGACACTAGTTAGCATGTAGTAAGTGCTAAATTTTGGTAAATATGTCAAAAAACATGAAACAGAATATAGATATCAACATTTAAGTGCTATACTGAAAAGCTGCAAAAATAATAGTTTCTTTATTGACTTCACCCTGCACTCCCTATGGTTAACATTTTGCATATGCAGGGTATAATTACCAGCTAAAGAAAATGAACATCAATGAAATGTCAAGTCAACTACATCTTATTTGTTTAAATGGATTTTAACAGGTAAAAATATTTGGCTCAAAACAAAACTTATATGAAAAGGCCTGTTTAAAGAGTCTCTTGCCTGCTTAGATTTCTCCATTTCCAGCCACTCTCCTTCCATACCCTTTGAATGCTCTGTATTCAAATAAGAAAATATATGATTACTGCCCTTTTTTAAAATTTTGTTTAATATTTACTTTTGAGAGAGAAACAGAGCATGAGCAGGGGAGGAACAGAGAGAGAGAGGGAGACACAGAATCCAAAGCCCGACAAGGGGCTCAAACTCATGAACCACGAGTTCATGATCTGAGCTGAAGTCAGATGTCAAGGTGGAGCCACACTCAGGTGCCTATATGGCCCTTTCTTTCTTAAAGAAAAAGTAGCATGTGATATCAATTCTCTTGTCCCTCACTTTTTCTACTTAATAGCTTTCTGGAGATTTTCATCACTGCACAAAGCACTTATTATTTTGTACCAGCACAGAGACATAAACATATAAATATTAATAAAATCTAAGTTTTGTTAAAGGACTGTGAAAATAAGTGAAAACTCTTGGCACGCACACACACACACACACACATCACTGGTACAGCTCTGGGAGGAAAAAGAAGTCAGGTGGTAGTGGAGTTCGAGAAATTTAAAACAGTTAAAGGGAATCGGGGGACTTGGGGACGTCAGGCTCTCCAGAAGACATCAGAGGGTGTTTAAGACTGGACTGGCAGGTGTCTTACCTGCATGCTTTTCTGTGTGGCTCCCTCCACCAGGAGCACCCTCACTACCCACCTTTCAGGGGTCAGCCCAATGTCACTTCCTCTACAAAGTCTTTTCTGACTTTCCCCAACCCAACTAGGAGAATGTCTTCTCTCCTCCCTCTGACCCCAAAATCCTTTTGTCTCTTTTATCTGCCACTCCCACCCCCCACTTTCTACTTTGCTTCCTTGCCATTCTTGTATACGATGTCTCCATGCCTGACTATAAGCTCTGTGTAGGCGGGGACCCTGTCCAATGCATCTCTCCCTCAATGCTTAGCACAACCTCAAAGATGAATAGCAATGAAAAGAACCTGAGAGGTTGATGAGAAGGAACTTTTGAGAAAGAAGCAGGAATTTGGGTGGTAAGCCCCAGATATGAAGGTCATCAGGGGCAGCCTAGTATCTCAAGGAAGGATTGGAGCCTAGCAGGGCTGGATGGCTGATTGGCTAGGCTGCCGCAGGGCAAGAGGAGCTGAGATGGTGCCCTGCAGGTGGCAAATACCAGACACAACTCATCACTCCAGGACACAGGAGCATAGGTGCCGGGAGCCCACCACCTGCTTCAGCAGGCCCGTAAAATCCATCAGAGTTTGCCTCTCTGGACTGAGCACAGATAGTAACACTCACCAGAGCCTTGGTGAGAAGCTTCAGGAGAGAAGGGGGAGCCTGAAGGGATAGAGAGGGGCTGGTTCCACCCACCTTTCTGATTCCTGTGAGGGTATAGGCATGGCCGTCCACCAGTCCGTTCTCCAGCACCCTCTCTTTCTGTGGAGACAAGAGAGTTCATGTCAGCCCACTGCTGTGTACAGTTTATTTGGGGGTTATGGGACATGTGTGACCAAAACAAGGGCTTATGAAGAGGTCTGGGAGAGAACCACCCTGTGTCCTCATTGTGGTCAAAGCTTTTAGCACCCACAGTCTTGTTAGAGCCTCTAAGTCAGGGTGCCATTTCACAGTGATCCCCATCCCATTCACACAGGACAAACTCAGATTGAAAGCTGCTAAACCATCATGTGGTTTAGCTCCTGGTGTTTGCTACTGGAGGCAGGGCTGGACCCAGAGCTCCCTACTCTAGTTCCAAGTTCTTGGTTATTACTAAATCAGGCAGTAAAGACCAGTTGTGCTAGTAAAGCATATTGCAGCTGGTTGACACTTAGTCACTGTTAGCTCCCTTGTCTGCATGCCATCTGCATTCTACTGTGGCCTTGTGGGCCCTGAGGGCTCTCCTTGGCCCCTTAGGTTTGAACATCAGGGCTTTAGGTGTAGGAGCTGGGTGGGAGTCTCAAGGCCCACAGTGAAGGTGAGAGCACAAGTTGGTGGATGAAGGGGATGGGAACAGGAAAGGACATTCTGCTAGCACACAGTCGTCTGCTCGCACCCCTGGGTGAGTCTGGCAGCCAATGAGGGTTCTGCTGTAGGTGGCTCTGGTGAGGATGTCCCAGAGGTTTCCAGGGGCCTCTGCCGGCTTGATGGTCACTGTCACCCCTCCAGTGAAGTCCACAAGTGCTTCAGACACCTGTCCATGCTGCAAGTCTTCATAGGAGCCACAGAGCCTGCCCAGGGAAGAAGTAAACATGGGAGGAGAGGGGAAGGGACATTTGTACTGTAGCCTGGGATGGTCCAAATGAGTCTAGTGAACCCCTGCTCAGTTCTTCTCTGGGCATGTGCCTGCTACTCCTTCCTTCCATCCCAGGGGCAAAGGAAAATCTGCACTGTGACTTCTTGTCCTTGTTAAAGAATTCCATCCATTAGGGAAAAGACGAAGTTCTGGAATGCTTGTTCAGATGGGATAAAGTCTACATAAGAGACTCTGGATACATCATTTCTATATTCAAGATGCCGTGCCTCAGTGTCTTACTTCATCAAATTTACCTCCCTCTTGGGCTCTCTCAGCATTGAGGAGATGGAAGCAGAAAGACAGAGAGTAGGGAAGGGAAGGGGAGGGGAGAGGAGGTAAAAGAAAGAAAGGGGAAGGGGAAGGGAAACAGAAGGGGAAGAGGAGGGGAAGGGGAAGTGGAACAGAAGGGAAGGGAAGGAAAAGAAAGGGCAAAGGAAGGGAAGGGAAGAGAAGAGAAGGGAAAGGAAGGGAAGGGAAGGAGGAGAAGGG
>NC_043703.1:140928473-140951318 GCF_006229205.1 Suricata suricatta | reverse complement strand
AGGGAAGGGAAGGGAAGGGAAGGGAAGGGAAGGGAAGGGAAGGGAAGGGAAGGGAAGGGAAGGGAAGGGAAGGGGAAAGCTTTCTGATGGCTGTCTTACTTGGCATAGGCCTTTTCCAGAAGAGCTCCCCAGAACAAGTTTTTGTAGGTAGAAGAGACAAAGATCAGCTGGCCAGCTGTATTCACAGGAAGTCGGTCATCTATCACCACAGGAACCCACTTCCCAAAGTGCCAGAACTGGAAGGAGAAAGTGCCCACTGGTGAGTAAAGATTGCCATGGAAGGCAGTTATCTTAGGAGGCAAAGACATGACTTTTCGAAGAACCTTCTTTCCTATGGCTTCCTCCAAGCTGGGGCACCAGGAGGACACTCACCCAGAACTGGAAAATGCCGGCATACTTCTCAGTGAAATTCTGATTCAGGGGAACGACACGGCTCAGGATGTCCTGGTGCAAAGTCAAAGCTTGCAAAGCAGCCAAGAACCAGCAGTCGCCTAAGGCAGAGAGGACACAGTGTCTGCATGGAGGCTGCACATGCAGGCACATTCTACAAGTGTCTGCATGAATGTACTGAGGACTTATCACATGTAAGAAATGCCTGGTCCCAATTGCTATCCTCTCTGGGCTTTTAGTCTAGTGTAGCAGAAGGGAAAGATCTACTCTGAGGAAGACAGTGAGCAGGAGGTGGGGAGGGGCATTGACTTTCTAGTCTTCTCAAGACTTGTCAAGTCTTCTCAACTTGACACCAAGAATTGAGCCAGATTCCTGGACCAGCTTTTAGTTTCCTGAATCCTCAGGAATTTGGACCCAAACACAATCAAACTTTTCTAAAGTCCTACCTCTGTAAGTGATTTATGTTCTCCTGGGGAAGCCTCAACCCTTCCAGACTCCATTTCTCTGTCTGTGAAATGAGTATCACTATATTTCCCTTCTCTGGTGGCCAAGGTTTTTTTTTCTATATCCTTAAAGAAAGTTGAGATGAGGATGGACTTACTCAGCCCTCTCTGGGGTATCTAGTGTGCCAAAAAGGAGTCATTAAGGGGACTAGAGCAGCGACAGCACATTCTCCCAAGACAAAACTTATACCTGCCAACTGGTAATGAGGATTATCGTTAGACAAATTTTGGCATCCTCAAATATCCTTAGAGAGCCAACTGTTATCATTTTCCCAGCAAGGCCACAAAACTTCAAGGTGGAGGTCAGGGTGGCTATTTTCCCCCCTTGGAATATCTCACTTCCCTTTTCCCCACCCCCACTCTGCCTAGGCTTGTCCAGGCTCGCAGGTGCCAGGCCTGTGTCTCCAGGGAATGTGCAGACTTACCTACCACTCCCTGGCACAGGTCCAGCTTCTTGGCGTTGGCAGAATAGAACTGGGGATTCTTGTGCAGCTCCTACAGGGACAGATGGAATTGTCCTTCTGACCAAGAAGAAGCTCCTGGAGCTATAGCAACCATAGTGTCCCATACCCCGGGACTGGACTTGTGGGGACATAGATATAGGATGTGAAATCAGGGCTGGCCCAGACAATCTGGCATGGATGCAGCCTCTTGTACTTCTCATTCCTTCTTGCAGCCCAAGTAAGCCAGAGTCCTAGAGATCTCTGCATGGGTACTGAGGTACAGGGCTTGTACCTATAATGCCTTTTCTTGGAGTTCTTGTTTAAACTGGAAGTATGTCTTGTATTTCCCTGATGATGAGTGATGCGGAGCATCATTTCATGTGTCTGTTGGCCATCTACTGATGAATGGATCAAGAAGATGTGGTTTATATATACAATGGAATACTACATGGCGATGAGAAAGAATGAAATCTGACCATTCGTGGCAATGTGGACGGAACTCAAGGGTGTCATGCTAAGTGAAATAAGTCAAGTGGAGAAGGACAGATACCATATGTTTTTACTCATAGGTCTAACAGGAGAAACTTAACAGAGGACCATGGGGAGGGGAAGGGGGGAAAAGAGTTAAGGAGAGGGAGGGAGGCAAATCATGAGAGACTCTTGAATACTGAAAACAAACTGAGGGCTGAAGGGGGAGGGGCAGAGGGTAGGGGGGTTATGGACACGAAGGAGGGCACTTGTGGGGAAGAGCACTGGGTGTTATATGGAAACCAACTTGACAATAAACTATTTTTAAAAAAGAAAAATGGAAGTATGTCTTTTGGAAGGTGTTCTCATTTTTTCCTAGAGATCATATTCTCCTCATTTTCCCCCTACTGCTCCTTCCCACCCCACCTCCAAATGAATGGCTTCTTTGCCTTTCTATGCTGAGACACTGGGTGAGATGATGGTGGGAGGTGGGAAGTGGGAAGGGGTGGTTTCTGCTCCATGAGGAGCACTAAACCCCTGGGGTTCTGCATTGGCACAGCTCTCTAAGGTCAGGTGTATGACAGACTCTATGTCAGCATAGAATTTTCCAAATTTTCTGGGAAAAATAGAATCTTGGTTGCTCTCTAGTTTGAGAAGCCCACTTGGGAATTTTATACACAGAAGGGACTTGGTCTGGGGTTGCAGACTTTAATGAGAATCCTGAACAGGGCACAGAAGAGTGGAGAATTTGTAGCATATGCTGATTTTACCTTGTTCTAGGTGTGTTTGGGATATCTTTTGTGTATATCAACTCTGGCAGGGCCTGGACTGCCTTTGAACACATTAAGTCACCTTTTAAAGGAACTGTCAAAGCACTTTATAAAGTGAAGAACATTGTTGTAAAGTGATTAATAGCTTCTTAACTTACATGTTCCATGGGCCTGATTTTCGGGTTGGGAGTGAAGATGTGTGAAAATGTGTCTCTCTGGCAGATGGCCTCAACAGAGACCCAGGGAGCCCTGCTATCCTAGATGGGGCCAAACAGTACTTTGACCACAGCTGCCCAGTGTATTTCTGGGTAGGGGTTAAGGGAGAGTCATACCTCAGACCCCTCTCAGCATCACTACTATTTTTCTTCATCTGGAAAATGGGAATGTGGGCACTCACCCATCCCCCCCATGTGAGGGGGATCAATGGCAGTGAATAAGACACTGCATCTGGAACACCCCACCATTCTCTGGCAGCCATTCTTTGGTCCGGGTTGACCTGTTGTGTGTCTGTGTGTCTGTGTGTCTGTGTGTCTGTGTGTGTGTGTTGAGGGGATGCTTCCCTTTCTTACCAGAGGCCTCTTCCACTGCAGGCCAGGCGGCAGCTTTGGAAGCAGGGGCCCACTGCCCACAGAACACAAACTGGCCGGGAAGCTGTCATCTTCAAAAAGGCGGCCTTCCATCAGGCACCTTTCCCTCAGAGCCTCATAGTCCTGCTTGGGGAGCTGTGAGGAGCCCCTCCATGAGTTCTTCTGCCCCATCTTCCATCTGCCTCGGAAAGGCAGACACAGAGACATGGCAGAGTGTGGATACGGACCTCTGGGGTCTTCTGGGATGGTCTCTGTTGCTCCTGGAATGGAGAGTTGATGTTCAGTATCCTCGCTGCCTCCTGACACCTGGTCATTCCCCCAGAGAGGAGGAGGATGGAGAACAGGTGAGATGGGCTGGAGCCCCTGGGCCAGTTCTCATCCTAGAGAGTGAGGGTCCTTGATCTCTTGCTTCAGTGCTGGGGTTTGAGTTGGGGGTCCAGACTCCCACAGTCAAGGCCTGAAGGAAAAGATGGGTCACTCCAGCCTCAGGCTGGGTCCTGGGCCCGTGACCATGCTGATGTCACTGGGACACTTCTGCTTAGCAGACAGGTGAGGAGGAGAGCAGCAAGAAGCAGAAGCTCAGTTCATTGGGCTTGAGGGTCCCAGTGCCAGACAAGGAAGGAGTAGTGGCTGCCGCCCTTCTGTCCTCCTTCGCAGAGCCTGCTTGCTGTCATCCCTAAGCTCACACACGTCCTTCCTCCTGCTCTAACATCGTCCTCTGTCTTACCCCTCTCTTGCTTTCCTCATTCCATATTCTCTTCAAAATTAACCCTTTCCCTAAAGACATTTTTGGCAATGTAAAAAAAATTCACATATATATCATGGCAAATACAGACAGTTGTCTGTACCTACCCATTCACTCCTTTGCCTTATTAGGATCTCAGTTGGGGTCACTCAGTTACAAAACTTAATTTCCCAGACCTTCTTGTAGGACAAGTTGGCCACCAATACAGTGCTGGCCAATTAGATGAAGGTGGTCGTCTACTAGGTGGGACTTTTGGAAAAGCTGTGACTTTTCCAACTTTCCCAGTTGGCACCACTTTTGACTCTCTCCCCTTTTACCATCCTAGAAAGCAGATGTAAACCTGCAGATGGAGTAGCTGTCTTGGAACCACTAGGAAAAAGCCACATGCTAGAAGAAGTCTGAATCTTGATGGCTTCCTTGAACAAACGTACCAGTTTGTGACTTGCCTCTAGACTTATAATATGAGGAAGATAAGCCACTGGCTTACTTAAGCCATGTAATGGCCGGACTCTGCAGTGTCCTATGTGTCACCCACTGTTCTGTGTGTCTGTTACAGGCAACCACAGTACTCCCAAGTGACAGTCAATGGCATGTAAAATTTTACATACATTTTTGGGAGATCAGTGGATCCTCCTTCTGAAGCTTGTCAACAGGCTTCACAGTAAGAGCTCCTCAAGCTGATGGGACCTTGCCAACCCCAATATTCTACCACTTCCTTACATCTCCTACATCTATTTTTTGTGCAGTGGTGATTCAGGAAGTCAATGTTTTTATGGCCTCTATTATTTGCATTCCTATCTACTTAAAATCTGAAAATGTCAGAGCTAGAATAGGCCTTCAAAATCATCAAATCTAGTATTTCCCAAAAATTATTTTAGCTTTGGGGCTCTTTCTTCAAATGAAATCCTATAGAAACTCAAGGGTAGAGGCGGGGTGGACCACAGTGCATCTTTGGGAGATTTCTCATTTTATGGTTTGAAGCCCACCAGCCTTATCTAACCTCTCTCATTTTTTAAGTGTCAAAACCAAAACCCATTCATCCATTGGCTCATCCAAAATTTTATTGGGAATTTGTCATCTGGCGGGCTTGAGCTAGGTAGGCATCATTCACCAGAGACAGTCTCTGCCCCAGCCTAGTGGGGATCAAATGATCTTCCCAGGGTTGCATGGGGAAAATTTCATCAGAGCCCTACCCAGAACCCAGGGCCCTGACTCCCATAACAGTGCTCAGCCCTCAATGCCAACAGCTCCCACTTGTGCCAGTACAATGCTTGGGATAGATTGTATATGCACTAAAAGCAGTCTGCAAATAAGTCTATGCCAAATATGAGTTGTTCTTCACAGCAGTAGGGTGATCTGAGGGTCCTCACCATTTGCCAAGATCTTGCCCATCCTCTAAAGCCCAACTTTATATCCTCCACCAGGAAGCCTTCCGTGACTGCCTGGTCTTCACTAGGAGACTAGTGCTGCTAATTAGTGCTTCTCAAATTATCAATAGCAAAGTATTCATATTCTTTTATTTTCAGCTTATCACAGAAATTAATGAATATAAATTGTTAGAGAAATGAAATTAAAAAATATATATATATATACAAAATACAAGCCCTCTTTTAAAAATTATTTTCAGATTCAACAGAAATAAAATTCTTTGGTTAATTGCTATAAGAATTCCTCGACACTTACCCTTAGTTTTAAATTTAGCTCTTCGGGCCCTGCAAGGGACCAGTTCAAGAAATGGTCTTGTCCTTGGATCTCCCTGTGGGCTCTGCTCTGAGTGATTCACACACTGAAACCTACCCTGCTTAATACCCATTTTCATCCCCCACAGGATTAACACTAGTGGAATGCTGTTTGTCTCACACCCTTGGCCTCTCTCTGAGATTAGGGCAATTTGATTCCCAGCTACTCTTTTTTGTCACAGGTGCATGTACACTTCCTGGGGGAAGACCCAGCACCATCCTAACCGAGGTTACAGGGATCCAAACACTGTTACTGGGGCCTTGTGTTTTTCCCCTGAGTGTCTTCCTGATATGGACGATCAGGTGAAACTTCCTCCACCACGTTCACACTTTATAAACACAAAACCACATAGTAGATAAATCTTACTTTTTTGCCCCTTCAAGCCTGAACAGCAATCCTTCATGGCTTGTGACGTGACAAATAATAACAGGTCCCTCAGCTTCAGAACCTGGCCCAGGCTTGTGCTCTCCCTCCCATGGGCTGGGTTGCACTCAGATTTCTCTCCATGCCTGAAGACATCCCAACTCGTAACAAGTCTTGGTGCCATGTGGGGCTCAGAGAACAAAGTGCCCACCACAAGAGCCTCTCACCCTCCAAATTTCAGAATGAGGCCATATGCAAATATTTTATCTTTAAATAAGTATTCCTAAGGCACTTTAAGGAGAGTCTAGACCCAGATCTGGGCAGTTGGTATTCTTATATGTCATCTGTATGTTATAAGCTGTGGGTGAAATCAGCTTATTCTCAGATTGCCACAGCTCTCTGCAAAGGGCCAGACGCATCTTGGTTGTATTGGGAAATTAATTTTAACTATTGTAAGTAGACAGTGTTGGAGCAGGTCATTAGCATACAACTATGAAAATGAATGTGGAAAAGCTGACTGGGACCCAGGATATTTAAGTGTGCAGCCTAAAGCCTTACCGCCCATGTCTGAGTGTCCTTCACTTGCCTCCCCAGAGAGTGCTAGACTCCTCTGTCATGTTCTTTATGTCAGGATTCATTTGTACTCAGCAAATAAATATTCAGAGCCTCCATCTTCACTTTTGTACACTGGCTGTCCTTGACTTCTCTACAGACATTAGGAGCAAGGTGGAGATTTATGGTGGCGAGGGGTGTCCTTAGCGCTTCTAATCCAGATGAAGCCTTTGTGTGCTAACTGGCTGGTGAACACTGAGGGGCACTGCCAGGGGAGACACCTGAGTGTTCCATGCCTTAAGTCCCTGTCCTGATTTTCAGTAAATTCAAATGTTTCCTGAGCACCTACTCTGTACCAGACACTGTACCCATACTAGGCACATACACCTAGCCTTTAACTCGCATAAGGGTAGGGACTGGGCTCTAGAAAAGAAATAAAAGAAGTAAGAACCACATTCTCATTCAGATGTGCTATGAAGCTATGGAATCCTCTTAGGGATGATTGATTTCCAAAGAACTCTGCCATTCTGCTGCAACCCACCAAGCTGTCAGAGGCAAAATTGGAAAAGAAACCTAGGCTTCTCGCACAATGGTCTGTCTGCATGATAAAAAGCATGGGATTGGAAACATGATCAATTCCAGGCTCTTGACAGCTGGAACAAAAGAACAAGACAAAGTGTCAGCCCTGCCTGATTTATCTTGGGCAGGGGCTCTACTTCTTTTGTGTCACAGGCAATGTACAGTGGTCACGGAGCACTAGGCTTGGAATTAGAAAACCCAGAAGGTGGCTGGGTTTGCCCCTTCTTACCTGTGTGACTGTGAGCAGACCCCTTACTCTCTCTGAGTTGGTTTCCTTATCTGTAAAATTGAGCTAACATATACTGTGTCCCCTCTCAGAACTCAAAAGAGATAACTATGTAAAGTAGTTTGAAAAAACTTTAAATTGGGAGTTGGCAAACTGTCGCCCATTGGCCAAATCTGGCTCACTACTGGTTTTTATAAATAAATTTTATTGAAACACAGCTACACTTAGCTGTTTATGTAATGTCTATGGCTATTTCTGCAACATACAACAACAGCAGAGTTGAGTAGTTGCAACAGAGATCATATATTCAACAAGCCTGAAATATTTACTGGCTGGCCCCTAATAGACTAGTATGCTTAAAGTACTAATTCATACAGATTGTTACTGCACAGTGCTAGACACAGGGGTAGACTCCAAGTAGGAATTCAGAGAATAAAATGTGATTAACTGGGTCCATCATTAAGAATTTATTTTAATGCAACAGAATTTTATCTCTAATTGATTTATTAATTTTTTATAGACTCTTAGCATGTACAGTTACATTTGTGTCTCAAAAAGACTTGATGATGTGGCCTGCCATTTCTCTGTGCTAAAGTCTTGTCTCTAATTCAATTTTTTAGATGTGATGACATCAGACATTCTTGGGAAGTTTTCAGGTGGTTTTACGGATTATGAACAGGAAAGCCCATGGCTCTGTGTATAGATCATGACCTATTTGTAAAAGAGGAAATTATTTTGCAGTGTAGGGGAATAAAATTTGCCACCCCAGACGATGTCTCTTTGGCATGTGGACTATTTTAGGCTGATTAAGAAGCAGAAGACTCTAGAAGTTTTTCTTTCTTTTTTTTTTTGCCTCTCTCCTAACTGCCCAAGAGAGTTTAGACAGAGGACTTATTTCAGAAAAGGAGCTATTACCATAGATAACTACAGTACAGTATGAAATAGGTGTGGTAGACAGGGTAGGACCTAGAAAAGTCTGTTGGTTAAAATCCCTCTCTATCTCCCATTGTTGCTATAGGCCAGCAAACATCTGTTTCCCAAACATTTCCTCTTTTTCATCTTCCTGTGGATTGTCTCTCCTTCCTTTTAAGTCCTAGACCTCTACCTCTTTTTCATTAGCTGTGGATGGCATATAAGCCTCAATTTCCTGACTGCCATATTCTTCTGGACCCCTCTTATATAATTAAATTTGATTTTCTCTTGTTAATCTGTTTCATGTCAATTTAATTCTTAGACCAGCCAAAAGAATCTGGAAATGTAGAGGAAAGTTTTCCTCCCCAACAGCAAAACTAATGGTTTGAAAGGATCATGAACATTTTTACTATTTAGATATGTCTAATTTAGATATAGTTTTTAACAGAAGACCCCAAGCATTCCTTCATTTATTTACTGGAGGAGACATTTGTCTTTGAGGAAACAGTGAGGAATGTGGCCCAACTGTGAGCTATTGAAGATAAGAATGGTATATATCTTTTTCTGGATTCAACAAAGCCAGGCAATATATCATGAATAAACAGATGGTGATAAATGCTTGCTGACAGGCTGACTAAATGAACAAATGGATGGTTCTTCATTTGCAAAATGTAAAGAATGATAAAGCTTGCCCTTTCTGCCCCTCCTGATGTGAAGCTGAAATGAGATATAGTATGTGAAATTTTTTTCTGAGCAGTCAATCATTTGGCTGCTCTTCTGTTGTTCTGACCACATCCCTGAGAACTGATTAAGGTTGAGGTTTACTTTTGGGGGCTTCGTTAACAGCCCTCCCTTCTAATCCATTCTGGCTTTGGGGTGACGTTCCAGGGGAATTATGCAGGTTCCAAGTCAAAGCGCGCTGGGGAACAAAGTAAGGAGAAAGGAGTCTCCAAAGGGAACATACTCCTTGGGAGTAGATTGGGGGAAGGAGAGGCAGAAAGCCCCCTGCTTAGCTTGTGTTGCTGAGGGCTCCTATGGGCCAATTGCCCACCTATTTGGAGACATTAAACTTTTTTGGAGCTCTCTACCCATGCCCAACTGCCCCATCTTCCATCTGGTTCCATGGGACACTACACAGACACAAATCTGTGGCTTCATAGAAGTACAGAACCCTCTGGGGAGACAGCTTTCTTTGGGCTTAGGAATATTGACTTAGCCTGTGTGGAATGATGTCACTCACTGCACATGAACTAAACATCAGGCTAGAAGGAATTTGGTGGTCACCCTATTCAGCACCTCTGTGTACAGGTGAGACTTCTGAGGAAGTGCAATGGGCTCTTGGCCTGTTTAGCCTTATGGGGGTGAGCCCCTCATCCAGAACCGAGTGGGGTCACTCTGTTCCCCAAAGCCTGCTTCTGGTCTTACAGTTCCCACCCAGGTCAGTCCCTGCCCTTGTTTCTCCACCACCTTCCACATTTTTAATGGACTAATCTCTTTGATTTTTCTCCTTTCCAAACATTTCAAAACACATTTGAAGAAACAGTTTTAAAACAGATTTAAATTAATTCCTCTTACTTTTTCAGGAGTATTTGCACCTTAAAAGAGTCAAAGATTTAGAGCTACATTACCTGGTCAGACAGAGGTTGTTTTTCTTCCAACAGATTCTGCATTTACTTCTGAGTGGCCATTCCACACCACTCCCCTCAGACCCACACAGCCCATGGTCTCAAATCAAGTGGTCCACCTCTTGGTGTTTTGGCCCCAACCTGCAGCACATGCTTCTCCTCTATCTCAACTTATCTTTTCATGTGCACACAGATACAAGGTATTTCTTTCTCCCCCTGGTTCCAATGCATCCATCCTTCAAAGTTCAGCTCAGGTTTTCCTTCCTCCCCAGAGTCCTCTCTGCCCCTCCAGCACATTTGATCATCTCCTCACAGCTAAATCTTCTCACTGATGTACCAATGTATGCACCTTAAAAAAGATATTCTAAGGGTCTCTGATCTTACATGACATGCAGAGACCATTGTAAAAGGAGCTGCCTGGAAAGAACAGTCCTGAATCTGTTATGACACCTAGTGCTTACTTGACCATTGTTCAAGTGTGTGAACTGGGTAAGAGGATGCTGGGTAAGAGCATTCCCTACCCCCATGAAGTCTCAGTCCTGGCCGTGAGAAATGATGGCCCTGCATCTTAGGTCATGATTTACACCACTCTAGAATACGAAGCTGTGCAGTTAGAAACTAAGGCAGAACTTTAGAAAAAAGAAGTCAATCAAAAACATCTTTTAGGAAAACTATTTGTATATAAATACTAAAGCTAAACATATATACTTCCTATGATACAATAATCCATGGATATTAAATGCTTAAATGTATGCACCAAAATATATATACAACAGTATTCATAGCAGCATTATTCAAAGTAGGCCTGGACTAAGAAACTACCCATAATGCCCATGAACATGGATAAGTAGTACTGTGTTACATTCACACAACAGAATACTATACAGCATTGAGAATGAACAAGCAAGAACTACTTGCTACAATACAGATGGAATTCACAAACACCAGAACTGAGGGAAAAAAATGCAGGCACAAAGACCCTATGATGACATTTATGTAACTTACCAAAAAAGGCAAAACCAATCTATGTGTTAGAAATCAGTTTACTGGTTACCCTTGGGGTGGACACATTTATCACAAAGCCAGTTATACCACTAAGAGGTGAGTCTATTCTACTCTGTTCGATTGACTGGTCAGTAGAGATATTTACAGGGAGATTGAAAAGGGGTAGATTCAACTCATTTAAACAAGGCTTTGAGTGTCTCTGCCTGGGCCAGGCATTGCCCTTGATGATAGAAGTACAGGATGAATTAGAGTTTCTGCCCAAAAGGAAATCAAGATCAGTGGCCAACTTCCCTCTAGAGATGGCCTTCTCTTCACTGCAAGGTGCTCACTCTGTATAATGGACGGCACCCACCAGGTCCAAACATCTTCATTCTAAAAGTCAAAGACACCCTCTTACCCCATCTTATCAAAGAGATTCCCCAGATCAAAAAACCTAGGTCCATTCCACTGGCTCAAGGTTAGGATCACTGCCCTAGCCCTGAGTTCCTGAAGATTATACCTGGCATTTCTGGAACAGCAATGCTTAACCCATATCCAGGATGCATCCTACTTCAAACCACAAAAAAGGATGGCAAACTGAGCTGAGAGCAAACTGCCATCCTTTAGAATCATCCAGAGCTTCAGTTAGTGACTTCTAATGTCCAGAAACCAGCAAATGGCTCCAACTACAGTGATTTCTAGATTTCTAGTCTAAATTAGTCCTAGCACCATACTGATAACTACTATGTGAGAGATGTAGGGGAGGAAAAAGTTCTCCTCGACCCTTTTAGAGTCCTACCTGGGTCTGAAAATTAAACTGACAAAGACAGATTAACAGGAGAAAAGCATGCAAATGCATTGAATTTTTACATGAACATGAGAGCCTTTATATAGGAATATGGGATAAAGACCCAAAATGGCCAGAGCAGGAAGCTTTCATACTTTTTAGACAAAGAAACAATAAATCTGAATAACTGACCAGACAAAGGAGTTTGGGCTAGCGACAGACCAACTAAAACTAACTAGTCCTTATCGTCTTTAACTAAGACAAGAAATTCCTTATCTAGGACAATGAAAAGAAAGATAAGGGTAGTTTAACTAGGTGTGTTGTAGATTCTTCTATTGCCTTCTCTGGGCCTGTAAGAGCATGTCTCCAATAAAAGGAAAATATATTTCCTGCCTGTAGGCAGAAAAGGGAGAACTTTTTCTGTGTTACTGCTGCTCAATTGCCTTCAGCTCAAAATAAATTTTATAACAAACAGGCACATTTTAGGGAGGCATATTCTGGTTTCCTTCAGGGACTATTTCCCTCTCACAGAATGTGAGCAGCATCACTGGTGTCCTCCTCACATCTGATTTCACAGACATCAACAGGCCCCCCTGTCTCTTAGCACCCAGAGAACACTACCTTCCAGAACATCAGGATCTCACCAGGAGCCAGACAGGAACCAAACACCTCCAGACTCCTTCCAAAATCAAAGAGGCTCAGTAGCCCCCTGGAATGCTGAGTCCTGGGAAATGTCAGCACCTAGAAGCATGAGTTACTCCACAAAATAACCATGAATAGAAATCAAAGCTGGAGGAACCTCAGAGATCCTCTAGGCCCAAAGAGCCCCTTATTTTAATGATAAGACTGGGGCCAAAGGGCTGAATTCTATTCCTTAAGGTCACACAGATCAGCAATGACAAAACTGAGAACAAAATTCAGGTCTCCAGACTCCAAGGCTCTTTCCATATACACTCTAACCTGCAACGTCCAGACCAGGAGAAGCAACCACCTTTCTCTCATCTTCTGAACCCAGACTCTCTGGAGGTCCCCAGGGGCTCTGGGTTAAACTGGACCCCTTCTTGGAGCTAAACTGGAGCCACTCTTGGAGCTAAAGAAATTTACCTGCACTGAAGATCTTGCTTCTTAAAGCAAATGGACAGGCTCTTGTCTTGCTGCCCAAGACGAACCTTATATGTGGGCCTTTTTAAGCACATGCGCTTGGCTGTGAGTCTGAGTTCCTGATTCTCAGAGCCTTGGCTCCTCCTCACTGTATGTTTTCTGGAAGGGAGGGGATACCCAGGCTTTGTGATGGTATTACACAAATCCAATTATTTTGGTAGAAAACCATACAGACAGAACTTGTTCCAGTAATGCCTCACAAGAGTTAGTCATCTCACTTCCAGATAAGGGTAGGCATTTGAGGTGTGATTAGAACATTATTTCATCACAGGAACTAATACATTGTTTATTTTCTCCTGCAGTCTTTGGAGTTTGATGCAGCCCTCAGGGATGTTTTCTTCTGAGAAGGAGCACTGTGATTCCTCTGTGCTGTTGAGAGATCAACCCTGCTTCCTGGGTCTCCCATTTCAGTCCATTTTATCTTCTTGTCTTTGGCCAGCCGGGGCTAGAAATGATCTCTGTTGATGGTTTTCTTGCATTCCACACTGGTCATTCTTCCCTCAAAGCATTTCGCGGCACTCGCATATTTGCCTTCAGTGAGGATTTCTTGGCTCTCCCAGGACCCTCATGCTTGTCTTCCAGCACAGCTCATGCAGAGCTCAGCACAGAGGATAAGTCAGCTCTCACTTGTCCAACTCCACACTTGCGCTCCTTGGGTCCCCAGGACATAGCAATGCCTGGCAGGTTCTCAATGCCATCAGTGGAATTAAAGAGTCCCTCACCTCTAGAACTTCTTCCTTTTCTTCCTTCCTACTGGCTTCTCTGCAGCAGCATTTGCTCTGACTCTAATGTTTCATACCTTAATCTTTGGTGCAGCTATCTATCACCTCACTCATTTTATTAGTGCTGATAAGGAAAATACATAATACTGCTAATAATAGATGTGATGAACTGACTATGTCTCCCAGAAAATTGACATGTTGAAACCCCAACCCATCTGTGTAGCTGTATTTGGATTAAATGAGTAAATAATTGAGGTCATGGTGACATGCAATCCAATAGAAGAAACACCAGCGATACCTCTCTCTCTCTCTCCCCTTCTCTGTGTGTGTGTGTGTGTGTGTGTGTGTGTGTGTACACCATATGCAGGTACAATGAGAAGGCAGCTGTCCACATGCCAGAGGAAAAGATTTCATCAGAAACGGACCCTGCCAGGCCTTAATCTGGGACTATGAGAAAATAAAGTTCTGCTGTTTAAGCCAGATAGTCTATGATTTTTTGTTATGGCATCCTGAGCAGACTAAGACAATAGCCAACATTCCAACACTTATGGGAACTTGTGACATACCAGGTACAATGCTAAGTACACCGCATGCAGAATCTAACTGAATCTGCACAACTTTTGAGGTGGTACTATTATCCCCATTTTACAAAAATGAAACTGAGGCACAGAGCATAACTTTGCCAAGAGACCCACAGCTAGTAAGCAGTAGAGACAGAACTCAGTCCCTGGGCATCATGGTCCCTAACCTTTCATCATATCGGTCAAGAAGCCGTGTCTTTCTGTCACTGGTAAGTCAAACCCAATTCTTTCTTCCTGAGTTCAGGGCCCTTTAGATCCTTGCCCCATCTGGTGTTTAAACAAGCCAGACCATCCTTACACTATTTGGTCTGAAGGTGTTGTGAGGACAGCAGAGGTAGTAGGCTTAGGACTCAAAGACAGGGGATAAAATCCTGTTTGGTTAAGAAGACTTCAATGTTCTCTTCAGAAAAATCAGAATGATTCAATTCTGTTAATAATACATCAAGTCATGAATGTGAAAATGTTTTATAAAAACTATAGGCATCAATGTGCACCCAGAGGACTGCTGTTATTATTAGTCTCCAAGTTATGTCTCAGACATAACATTTTCATTTTTATCTTCTCACCCGGGCACTGATCTTCCCTCAAGTATTGGTCATTGTTTCAAAAGCTTCCAGCTGAAAGCTGCCTGGAAGCTATTTCTCAGCCTTGGGTACCTTTCCCCATACCTAGTGCAGGGCTGCAGCTCCCTCTGCATCAGAGCTGTTTTTGTTAGGTTGTCACTGGGCTCATGATAAACTGTGTGGAAGAGGGCAAAGCCCAGGAGCCATTTCCTCCTGTGACAACCTGAGAATTTGACACACCTCTGTTTGACATGAAGGAAACAAATACTCAGGGAGGTTCACTGGCCTTTCACACAAGTCCCGTGACTTAGGTTGCTCAGAAGTCAGATATCCTCACCTCATCTAGGGATAGGTCCTTCTGTCCTTGCACGGCATGGGCAGTCCCTGACCCAGGAGTGGGCTGTGAACCAAGAGTAGGTCAGCAAATCTAGGAGTTCATTTTCTGGTGGAAACAAGACATGAGAAGTGGTGATGTTACCAGGGGGGCTCTGGTGGCCAATGGAAGCTCTGGGACAGCAGGACCTAAGCACTTCTTGAGTTCTGGGTCCTAGAGGAAAACCCCAGGGGTAAGGAGTGCTTCCTAACATGTGATATGCAGCAGAACATTCGAGAAGGAGCATTGGCACAGGAGTCAAGAAATGTGGATTTAGGTCCAAGTTCTGCCACTGATTCTGAAGCTGGGCAAGTCACCTCCTCTCTCTGAGACCCCGTCAGTTACATAAAACAAGGAAGTTTTACTTCATCACCTCTCAGCTTTTTGTTATAACATTCTATGACTCTGTTTGGGACCTGCCTTGAGCAAACATTCAAAGGAGAACCAGTTTTCCTCTGGCACCTTCTTACTGCACTCTAAGGACTCAGGACTCTCTCTCTAAGAGTCCAACCACCCTCCACCAACCCGTCCTTCTGACCTAAGGGCTCCCTCCAAAGCAGCTCCTGCCTTTTCCTCCACACAAAATTCTCATTCCTTTGGAGCACCAGGAAACCATGTGATGAAACTAGTTCTCATACACCTGTGAACAGCTCACACATCCTTAACTTTACCTTAAGGATTTGCACTTTTGAACAATAGAGAACTCCTTATCCAAACCAATTCTTGATTTTTGGAAGTATTTTTTATTATTTCAATAAGCAAAAAGTCCAGTTGAGGATGAAGTTCAGGTGCCAAGTACAGTAAACAGAACTGCTCACAGGTGTTCGTTCATGCTCACATGGGTCACTTCTGTTAATTCAACTCACGTGAAAAAACACGGAAAAACTGTTACATGTCCAACACAACTGTAAATGGGGAAAGCCACTGAAGTACTTGTGGGTAAGCTCTCACCATCCCTTGCACTGATTGCCTTCTGTGCAGGTGTAAGAATAAAACAAGACAATCATGAGGCATTACTGCTTTGGCAAAGGTTACTTCTGGTGGCCCGATGGGCAGGAACTGAAGCTCTTGGTAGTTCTGGCAGCACCAAAGCTTCATGAAATCAATTGAACGGTTGTGCTCTTCTCTGATGCTTTTCCTTGCTTGAATTTTGTTCCATTGGTTCCATGTTTTCCAAACTGGGATCACACATGGTAAGGGGGAGGGATTTGATTTGTGAGACTGAGAGAGAGGACCACATCAGGTTCAGAAAAATGAAAGGAAAAATTGGTGATTGCATATACAACTTTAAGCATTAGAGATTCATCCACAAATCAAGATTATAAAAAGAGGCTTTGTAGGCTTACGCATAAATTAATTGGTGTCTCTAAGATTTCAAAGTAAGTTCTAAGACCTAAGTTATTAATTTCCTTACAGTCAGAATATTTTCCGAATGTCATAGGAAAATATTCTTTAAGAAACTCATGAAGTTTGGAAATAAAAACAGACAAGTTTTGCCTTGTTTTGTTTTTTCAACAAGAGACTATTTTCCTAAATTGTTAGAGTGCTTACCAGAATTTCAAGGATGCTTATTTCTAACTTGTAACCCAAGTGAACTTGAATTGACAAGCTTTGCTGAATCTGGGAGGGGCTTGGGGGTTCATTGGGAGTCACGTAGATCCAGGAGGCAGTGCATGATGGTCTGGGGTTGGAGAGAGTGAAGAAATGCAAAAATATGCTAGGTTAAGCACCCACTAGGCAGGCAGCATCAAAGATGGTCCAAAACAGCAATACTGACCTGGCCACAGGGCATAACTGGCTTCCTAGAAAGGTGACAGAGGCACATCTGATATCTGTCTAATTGGACAGCAGGTCCTGGGCTGGGAGCCCTTTGGGGTACTAGGATACAAGGCAATTGCTTAATCATAGAAAAGCAAACAAGCAGAGTTTTTGAAACAGATTTCAAGGCCCCACAAAAATCTCACAACCGGGATCTAGCTATTTCCTCAGTTTGGGATCAAAATTGGTTACTAAATCCTGGGTAGAAAGAAGCTAAATGGAAGCAGAAGCAGGAGCCTCCTTCTATCACCTTTCATTCTGGCTAGGTCCTCTCTCCCCTACCCTCTCTGATCTAGTATTGGTCTAGAGGAGCAGGTCTGTATAGCACTTCGAGTCATACTGCGGCAATGTGTGGGATACACTTATATACGACAGGCACCTGATGTTTCACTTAGACAGGTCGTACATTCTGGCATTTCTGTTGCAAGTTTGTGAAACATGCATTCATCCAGCACTCCTGTTTCTTTCTCTTTTGTTTCACATGTATTCTCCCACGACCACTGGAAGGAATCTGATAACCTAATTCATAAAAGGATGCTCATGATTAATAACAGTTTAACTGTCAGTGTCAATGATTCAATTACAAAATACAGACCTTGAAGCATAGACTTTCATCTACTAACAGTAAGCCACTGGTGGAGATCCTTTTTGCATGTAGGGGCTTCCTAGGACACCCAGAAATCACACAATTATGAAGCTATTGGCTATTCCTTCAAAGAAGGAATATCCAAAGACAGAAAATGTAAAAAAAAAAAAAAATCGACAATACAATTTGTTTTCATTTCTTTTCTGACTCTAAGTCTGGTTCCTTAACAGATTTTTTAAAATGTTGTCTAGACTTTCTTCTTTCAGTATCTCACTGTATACTTCTTGTTTTCTGCATCTATTCTTAATTGTGTTCTTGGCATTATTAAACCTGTCCAAATCAATATGCATCTGTGGAATGTATTTCTAACCATCCCTTTCCCTGCCCCTTACTTTGTTCCTGACATCATTTTCCCCTGAGTGTCTTATAATTTTACCTCTGCTTATATATCTGTTTTTGGTTGGTTTGTTTATTTTCCTTTTGACTTGTGACCTGGCCTATCTTTCTTGGCAGAAAGTTTGTTTGCCATTACGATGCTCATGATAGCGAAAATTGACGGCTGGGGGAAACAACACAGCTTCCATGTTTCCTTCCGAGAGGTGATGGCAAGGCTTCTGTTAGGAAAGAAATCTTGATGGTAAATAAACCATGACTAATCCCAGGGATACAAAAATGAGTAAGACAGGTGCCTAATGCCTAGAAGATCCAGAAAAGGAGGCGGGGACCTCCTGAAGTCAGCAGCATCCCAGCTGGGTGATGAGTCCACCAGATTTGTCAACATGGTGGCTCTAATTCTTGATTCTAATTCCCATCTAAAGTAGTGTCTCTATCAAGGAGGCTACAGCGTCTGCAATCAAAGGAATTCCTAACCTTAACAGTTACATCTGTTAGCCACCCTCACCCTCGCATTCTCTGAAAATAAGGGGTTTCTCTATATCCAGAAAACAACAGGCTTTTAGGGAGTTGTGTGGGCGAAAGCCTTCAACAGGAAATGTCAGGGATTTGTGTTGAAACAGGTTGTCCTCCCACAGTTTCATGAAAGGGTTTGCCTGTGCCTTTCAAAACATAAAAGGCTGAACATCCCTTTAACTGAAAAGCATACTTCTGATAGGCTTCTGGAATGAGGCAGCAGCTGTGAAAACATCAGTCACCTAGAGGGTCTTATGTCTGGACCGCCCCAAAGCACAGTGCCTCCTACCTTGATCTGCCCTCTCTGGATCTGTGGTGTTTTTGTCCTAGAAAGAGCTTACCCATGAACCTGGAGCATGAACCCAACTACAACGTCTGCTGGCTGTGTAACTGTATCCAGGTTCATCTTCTTGATGCACAGCAGAGACGATCACTGGGACCCGGAGAACACTGCAAGGAAAGGGATTATTCGAGGGGAAGCCAGAGGTGGAGACAGGAGGCCAATGCTCCAAACCCACCTCCCCAAGGAGAGTCAGGCAACTTTAAAGGCTAATGAGAAAGGGAAGGGTAAAAAGTTGCAGCTGTGTTTATTAGTCCCATTAACCCTTTGGATACTGGTTTCAGGCAGGTAGCTAGCCCTGAGACATTAACTTACCTCTGAGAGTCTCACTCTAATCCTCTACAAGATAGTAACCATACATACTGGGTAAGATTAGCAGAAGAATGCAACGATTCATTTTGTAATGGATACAAAGCATTTAGTTCAGTGGCTACCATAATAAGCACTCAATAAATTTTGTTAAAATAATGATTATGATAATTACATATGATTGGATCCAGTGCTTAAAGAGAGGTCTTTGAGAACTCCCAATCCCCAGGACTAGAATGCTGCCTATAGGACTACCAGGGGAGGCCTAGGCTACAGATATGATAGTTCACGATTAACCAGCATGTAGATAGATGGTAACTGAAATCTGCAAGCGGGTAGTAGCACAGCAATAGATTGTTTTTGGCTCAGTCTATATCCATGGTGTTTGCCCTTCCATGTGATAGCCCTTCAAATATAACTTAAAATTTTTAGTTCTTTAAATTCTTCACAACACAATGAAGGGACTCTCTCCCTTGCTGTTAAACATGCCACATCAGGCTCTATCTGGGGTATACTGCTTCAGCTCTAGACCCTAGACGTCATAAAAACTGTAGCACGTCCCCTGCTCTGCCTCATTGTAGGTACTAAGCTTCAGTTTCTCTCTCAACACTTTGAACTGGCCTCGAGGAAATGACATGAGTCATCTGTGTGAGAACATCTAAGTGCTGACTCACACTGAGTTTTCCATAAATTATATCTCCCATGAATTCTGGCCCATCCTGTAAAGGAAGACCCTTTGAGAAGATCCTGGGACAGTGCTTCATGTCTCGGCCACTCTCACTAGATAACCCCCAAGCGCCTCCTGGGGTCTCATTTCTGTTAATCCATCACCAGCTACCCAGGCTTCTAAAAGGGAACACTTGATGTATGGAACATACACATGTAATTAGGTAGGTAGGATTCTATATGCACACAAATACATGTGCCTGTTAAATCTGAGAGTATGCTACATTCTAGATGTTCTGTCCTAGTAAAATATTTTTTATCTGACCAAGAAGAAAAGAGTTCTGAGAGAGATCACATCTTTCAAGCCAAGGGAGCAAAGAAAGAAGATTCTAGATAGGCATCTAGAAACTGGGAACAAAACAAGAACGCTCCTTTTTAAACGTTCAACATGGTTCTGAAAATTCTGACCAAAATAGGAAGTATAATATTGTAAGGATGCAGGTCTGATTCAAGCTTCCCCTCTGACCTTGAAGGCCTAGGTGTCGGTTTCTCAGAATCATTAGACAATAGAAGAGACAACCCTTGCAACACCCAATCAGGAAAGGCCAGCTAACACCTTTAATATTTCTAAGGGCGGGCCTAAAGATGGAGGCTATAAACTAATCACCTATTGCTTAAGACTAGTCATGCCCTACATGAGGGTCCTGGGCCCACTCTGTGATTGGCCAATACTCTAAATGTTATGATTGGCTCCCACTAAAAGTATTGATATATGGTTAAAGTTACTGCCCGTATTGATAGTGTGTAGGGATTGGATCGCTGTGCCTGTGTCGCCATTTCCTGTAATGCCCACTTCCTAAAAAAGCCCCTACTCCACCATGTTCGGGGCTCTCGCTGCATGGATCACTGTGTTGGTAAAGTCTGTGAGCCCTAGCTTATAAGCCCATAGTAATAAAGCCCTTTGCTTTTGCATGCGTGACTCGGTCTCCCTGGCGGTCTCTGGTTTTTGAGGATGATATAAATCTGGGCATAACAATATAATCCAAAATAGTATTAATAAAGAGGAAAAACACCCTGGATGATCCTCATATAACTAGAAAGCCTAAAAATAAACTATAAATTATTATATCAATGAGTATTAGCTGAAATAACTATACTTAAATATTTGAAGACTAACGACATTCCTGTATACAACATTAAGCAGTTAGAAGTTATCATAATAGAAATACCTCATCCAGAGTGACAATAAAAATATAAAATAACAGAATAATCTTAGAGGAAATGTTTTGACCCATTTGATGAGGACTACAAAAACTTTATTAGAGATGCA
Organism: Suricata suricatta; assembly: GCF_006229205.1. Classification (NCBI taxonomy): domain Eukaryota; kingdom Metazoa; phylum Chordata; class Mammalia; order Carnivora; family Herpestidae; genus Suricata; species Suricata suricatta. The sequence goes on along the minus strand of NC_043703.1, from coordinate 140,930,286 downwards.
GAAGACATTTGAATAAATAGGAAGTCATGCCATCTGGGATGCAAAAAGTAAGTATTAAGATGTTCATCCTCTTAAAATTAATTTATAGCTTTAATGAGATTTCTATTGTAAAAATCTCAATGATCCCATTTGGCAGAGGGGTGAAGAGACAGACAAAACCTCTTTAAAATTATTCTTGGTGAATAAACACTTGAGAGACTAATGTCCTTATTGTAAATGAGGAATTCTTTTCAAAATAATTAGAAAAACATTTCATGTTTTTAGAAAAATAAAGGATAAAAATAAACAATCATGGGGGAGGAGCTAAGGTGGCAGAGAGGAAGGGAGCTCTGTAAACTCTGTCCACCCCATTTATCGAACCGAGAAGGATATTACTCTCATCTGCGAGAGCGGAAGGAGAAAATACAGACTCCAGAAAGAATAGAACCTCAAGGATACCTGAGTGAGTGAGGGCGAACAGGGGAAATCTGAAAACAGGCCAGGCCGGGATGGGCAGGGGAGACAAGATCCCCAGCCCAACGTGGGGGACGTGCACGGAGCCCGAGAGACAAAGGGAAGAGACAGGGGAGCGCACTTTCTCTCGAGAAGCGGTCGGGGCTGCGGGTGCGCCAGGGGCGAGCAATTCGAACTTGGTTTTGGGAACGGGACCACGGACCGCATTTCCACGGCACACCTCGCCCCCTGCACGGACTGCGTGAATTCCGGGTGCCCACAGGAAAAAATAGGGCCCACACCTATGCGACCCATGACAAGGAGTTGGTGGTGGATGGAGGCCTGGGTGCACTATTAGACTGCAGGAGTTCCCAGCTCATTTCCAGCAGCGCACAGCGTCTTGAGCAAAGCTATCGGACACTAAGAGAGACTCGGTTTTTTGCTTTTTGTTTTTTCCCTTTCCCCCCTTGCAATCGCGATCCTCTGGGGGTGGGGAGTCCGCAATTGAGTCTGTGAAGGTGCACACTTCACCTCCTGCTGCTCATTTCGCCTCAGGCAGGGGCGGAGCCTCTGAGAACAGACTCCAAGACCTACCACATCAAACCACGCCCATCCACCAGGGGGAGCTGCTGCTGTTATTTTTTTTAATATAAAAAATTTTTTTTCTTCACTTGTTTCGTACTTATTTCTTTGTCATTATTACCAATTTTTTCCTTTTTCTTTACTCAATTCCTTTAAATTTTACTCCTTATTTTCCTTTCTCCTTTCTCCCTTACTTTCTCACCTTCTTGCAACCCAGATATATTCTCCTGTATCTCATCCTTACCTCTCCCCTAAACTGGTCATACACTTCTAAACAGTCTCCTGTCCTTTGTTGTCTCCGACCCCCTTTTATATAGTTTTTTCTTTTCTTCTTTCTCTTTTCTTTTTATTTTCTCTTCTTCTCTTCTTTTCGTCCCTTTCCCTCCCATTTTCTTTCTTTTCTTTCCCCCCTGTAATTTGTTTCTTTGTTTGATTTGTCTGTGTGTATGTGTGCTTCTGTTCCCTCAGTGTTTGTCAGTCTGTCTTCCTTCTTAGGACTACACCAAGAAACAAGCTAAAATGTGCAAGAAGGCGAGTCCCAAATATTGCAGAGTAGGGAAATAAAATACTCACAGGCACAACAAGAGAAACTGAGAGACATCATTAAGAGAATATTTCCTGAAAAGGCAGGCCCTGGAGAGTCAATAAGCCTCCTTTAACAGAGAAATACTAATAGGTGCGCAGAGCCCATCGAGCTTTCTAAAGGTGACAAGAGACAGAAAACTAGCAAAAATGACAAAACGAAGAAACTCCCCTGAAGAACTTCCAGGGGGAAGTCACAGCCACAGAACTGCTCAAG
>NC_043703.1:140918856-140928373 GCF_006229205.1 Suricata suricatta | reverse complement strand
AGACTATTGAATGCTGAAAATGAACTGAGAGTTGAAGGGGAACGGGGAGGGGGGAAAAGAGGTGGTGGTGATGGTGGAGGGCACTTAAGGGGAAGAGCACTGGGTGTTGTATGGAAAACAATTTGACAATAAAATATTATGGAAAAAATTATTGTATCAAACAAAACAATCATGGAGGAAATATAATCAAACTTTTTTGTAATGATGCATACATTAATTTTTAAAAACAAGATACCATTGCTCACTTCCCAAAACTGGATAATATTTCTAACTAATTATATACAGTACTAAAGGGGAGAAAAAACCCTAGGAACTCTGTTATCATTGTGATAGGGATTTAAATTAATGTACCTCTTTTGGGAAGTGATTTGGTGATAAGTACCAAAAACATTAATAATGTTTTGAATAATTCCATTATTTAAAGTGCATTTATTTATTTTAGAGAGAGAGGGAGAGCAGTCAGGGGAGGAGCAGAGAGAGAGAGAGGGAGAGAGGGAAGGGGAGAGAGACAGAGAGAAAGAGAGAGAGAATCCCAGGTAGGCCCTACACTGTCAGCACGGAACCTGACACAGGGCTCAAACTCACCATGAACTGTGAGATCATGACCTGAGCCAAAATCAAGAGTTGGTCACCTAATCGACTAAGCCACCCAAGTATCCCCCAATAATTCCACTTATAAAATATATATTAAGTAAAGAAAACCATGGATGAAGATACATGCAGAAAAATACTCCTCTTTCACTGATGATCACTAAAACAGAATAGATACCCCTGAAATAGAGCTTTTATTGTTGTTGATGATAATTCTGCAAATGACTTACATGTCCATCATTGAGTATGGTTCATTCAATTAATGAAATTTCCATGTTGTTGAATATTAGCATCCTTTCCAATTTAATTATTTGAATAGTTTTCCAGGATATGTGAAATACTCATGGTATAAGTTTGACTGGAGTAAACAGCACAGTTAGTGTTCACAATTACTTTTCAGTTAGAAGAAACAAAAGATGGAGAAAGAGGAGGAGGAAGACGTGAGGACAAAAAGAAAGAGAATATCTAAGAAATTTCAAAAACACATAAGTAAGGGAGGGTGGATATTCATACCAGATACTAAAATCCCAAGATCATAGTGATTTCTTTTTTTTTAATGTTTTATTTTATTTTTGAGAGAGAGAAAGACAGCATGAGCAGGGGAAGATCAGAGAGAGAGAGGGAGACACAGAATCCAAAGACAGGCTCCAGGTTCTGAGCTGGCAGCACAGAGCCCCAGACGGAGTTCGAACTCACGATTTGTGAGATCATGACCTGAGCCGAAGTCGGACGCTTAACCGACTGAGCCACCCAGGCGCCCCTGTACCCATTTATCTTTAAGAAGACTTGCCATGTGAAAAAGAATGGAAGGTTATTTAACAAAGAACTGCTAAGACATCACTTTATACAACAACAACGAGTACAATGATGAATTTAAAAGTTACATATAAAAATGTCAAACTCTGGAACAATTTCCGGAAAAAAATTCTCAAGTTTCTAAATTTAGTGTAGTAATAGAAGGAATCATAAAGAATAAAATCAATAACTTTTACTATAAAACAATGGTAAACTTCAGTAAGTTAAAATATATAATCAAAATTAGAAAGCAAAATGCAAACTAAATAAAATTAAGACACATACAATTTCAAATAGAGAAAAAGCAAGATTTAGCTGCTGAGCAGTCGACTTTTACAGATGTGAGCAGGCTATAACTTTCACCGTTGTCTGTTTTTAAAATGTGTGTTTTAAAATAATGACCGTTTATATCTTCTGCCTTAATCAGACTCCCTCTGCACCTTTTATGATGGTGATGGCTTCATTGTCTTATAATCATTGGCCAGATGCAGGCAACTCACATTTTCAGTCTCTGCGCATCAAGAGCCATTTCAGTCCTGAGTCAAGTTTGGGGGCCGGCGCTACCCCGGAGCTAAGGGTTTTCTTTCCTTTTTAAATAATCTCTATGCCCATCATAGGGCTCAAACTCACAACCCAGTATCAAACCTTGTGTGGTCTACCTACAGAGCCAACCATGAGCCCTACTGTAGGTTTTGAGAGATGCGAGCTCACCCTTCCTTCTCCAAGAGCTTCCTCTAGTTCCCCCTGGTGGACAGATGGACGAGACCTGGGACAGAAGCTCATGGCTCATGCTGGTACCAGGCTCCTTTAGCTCCCGATTCTCGTGCTTTTGGTGTTTCACTGCTTTGTCACTTTCTCACCCCAGGGAGCTTGTCTGGCAGAATGGTGCAGGCCAATACTGCTGGCAGGGAAAGAGCAATATATCTGAGTGCAGACCAAGAACTTGCTTCTATGTTTGCTTTGATCAAGGAGTTGGGAGCCTCCCATGTTCCTCACTTCCAAGGAGCCCTGGGATGAACCCATCTGCCCTCAATATTCCCCCTGCACCACCCACCTACCTGCCAATTCCCCTTCTATCTACTGCCTCAAGGGTTAAATTACCTTTTAGGATTCCAGCGATTTGGGTAGGATGCCTCACACATTTTGTGGATTGAGAGGAAAGGAGGTAGGATGATAGCTCGGTCCATAGAAGAAGCTTAGGTGAGCAAAGCTTTCAACCTCTCTGTGCCTGAGTGTTCCGCTCTGGAAACATCCCTAGCTTCACTTTCAGGATTGCTGTGAGGACTAGATGCTGCAAGGGTAATGCCCCCTCCTGCCCCATTCCCCTCTGCCCCCTCCAATTACAGGTGCTACACCAGCAGAGTCTGAGGTGGAAAGTAATGGTGGGGAGGTCTTCTAACTATAGCTCACATCCCCCACAAGACATATGTCTTGCCTGTGGGAGATGAGGTTCTTAGGGAGAAAACTGAGCAACGGGGACTCATCAAGCAGGCATACCCCACTGCCTATCATGTGAGCTTTCCTTTTTGGGTTGTTGGACCTTCCAGATTAGCTCTGCTCCTGATACCCTGAAGGGTGAAACTATGTTCCTGCCCATGAGAGCTCTCATGTACGACAGACACATGTCCCAGCAATTAAGTAGACATAGCAGCAATGGCATGAATGGGGAAAGCAGTTCCTAGACAAGTGGACAACTCCACTCAGCCTGATCCTATTTTTCAGCTCCGTTTCTGTTTTTAAACTTCTGGAGCATGATTTGCTAATCTCTTTATTTTTATTCCAGACTTCCCTGTCTTTGTGTGTATTCAGTTGTCATTCATTCAGGGGGAAGTGAACTACTATTTACTGAGTGCTATATATCTAGTTTATAATTAAGTCTATAAATAGATAGGTAGCTGTAAAAACAAAGCTGTGTTAGGTCCCCAACTTACACTGTTTTATTCTATCCCCATAATAGCACTGTGTCATTCTCAGGTCTGGTGTCACAGATGATGATGTTATCGTAAAGAGGTTAAACAGCTTAGCCTAATTCTCAACAATAGGAATTGGCTGACTCAATGCACTTTCCCCTCCAATGGAGGCCAACAAAGTGAGTGAACATGGTTTATCCAGGGGCTTGGCTGAGCGGGGTCTGGGGTTTTAGCACTTGAACTATCCTAACTCCTCCAGCCTCCCTGAGCCGCTCAAACCTTTATTCCAAGTTGCCCTTAAAATTTCCATCTCTCTTTCTCTACTTCTGGCCAGACGTTGGTGATCTTGGTGAGAAAGAGGGAGAGAAGAGAATGTCCCTGATTTGATAGTATTGCTCCCAAGAATCTACAGCAAATGCCACACATTCTGCTATAGCAATCATATTCTTTTGAGTTGGTGAGCCATCTTTGGTCAAGATACAAAAGAACCAAAAGAACTACTCACTGACTTATATGCTTGCTTATTAAACAGGTCCAGAACACAAGGTAAGACACATGTGGTGACCGAAAGTCGTGGTGACCATCACGTGAAGAGCTAACAGTGTATATTGAGCACTCACAATGGACCAGACACTGCCCTAAGCACTCCACACTCATTTTCTCCTCCAATCCTGAAAAATCCTGTCATTCTCTCCATTCCAGAGACAGGGAGCTGGGGCTTGGAGAGTGAAGCCACTTTCCCAAGATCACAGAGCAAGGATGTTGGCTCTGTGTTGTCTGGGAACTTTCGTGAGTCGTCAGGGTGACAGGATACAGGAGATAGGTCCTGGGTTTGGGAGAGGCACCTGGCAGGAGAGGGGCACCCACGAGCCAGAGAGGGCTAAAAAGTAATCCTGCTGACGTAATGGTGAAAAAACTGAGTCCCAGGAGACTATGTGCAGCTGGTACGCTGTTTATCGAGCTCCAAAGCCCCAGGCAGCAGCAATACGTAGTTTAGGCTTACACGTATACGTGCTAACATTAATTTACAAAGCAAAGAAACAGAGCACACCAAATTCCAGGTGGGGCAGAAGCAGCACAGGGGAGGAACACATAAACAGATGTAAATTATTGCTTATTTTCCTAGTCCTTGGATTGGGCGATGGGCTCACCACGTGTACATTATATTATTTTAAACTGTGTTAAGTAAAAGAAAGAAAAACATGCATTGAAAAAGCCAGATACAAAGAGTTTATCTGAAGCCACAGATTATGAAACAAATCAAATTTTGTGCATCCAAGGACCAGATTTCTTTTTCAGAAATAGGGGAATTATAAGTGAACAGCCAAGTATCCATGTTCAAACTTAAGAAATAAAACGTTGCAAATATACTTGGAGCCCCCCATGTACCTATCTCCAGTTCCATTTCCCCCTTCCTTGTCTCCAGAGGACACCTTTTTCCTGACTGTTTTATATTCCCTTGCTTCACATTTCAAAAACGCCTATGCATCCATGAACAACTCACCGTGGTTTTGGCAAGATTTCAAACTTGAGAGAAGTGACTCAAAATAGCACCCCCTCGCCCCCCCCCCCGCTCTGTACACTCAGGGCTGCATTTGGTCATCGGTTACTCTTGTTCCTGCACTTTCGCTTTTGTATCATATTTATTTTATTATACAGAATTTATTTTGTTCGCAAAAAAATTATTTCATGAAATGAACACAGCAAAGTGTATTTATCCACCTTCTTGGTCAGGGAAATTCAGTTGTTTGTAATATTTTGCTGCCACGCACAGAGCTGCCATAAACATCCTTATACTTCTCTCTCTGGGCACATGTGCAGAGTTTCTCCAGATCGTGCAGAGTGGGGGACGTGCACATGATCAGCTTTGTCAGATAATGCCAAATTGTTCCCGATGTGTTTGTGCCAATCTACACATCACACAATGTGCCACATCCTTGCTACCGCTTGGTATCATCCAACTTTTTATATTTTTGGCCACTTTAGTGGGTGTGAAGTATTATCTAATGGTGGCTTGGCGTTTCTCTAACTACTAATAAGGTTTTTTTGTTTGGTTTGGTTTGGTTTTAATTTATTTTTGAGACAGAGAGAAAGCACGAGTTGGGGAGGGGCAGAGAGAGAGGGAGTCAGGAACCAAAACGGGCTCTGCACTGACCATACAGAGCTCAATGAGGAGCTCAAACTTATGAACCATGAGATCATAACCTGAGCTAAAGTCAGATGCTTAACCAACTGAGCCACCCAGGCACCCCAAGGTTTTATGCATAGTAAATATCTGGTGACAGTCTTTTTGTATTCAGTTGATCACTAGTGTTTACCAATGTCAGATTTATTAATCTTTTCATTTGCAGTTTATACTTCTGCTGTTTTGTTGAAAACATTTCTCCTGACCTGGTAGCAATATACCTGTGACCTCTAGTGTAATTTCTCTGTATATCAGGTTTCCACATTTGCTACCTCATTGTTCTACTGGCCTATCTCTGCGCCAAAACCACACCATCTTCACCATTGCACCTTGATGATGACATCCACTAGGGCTAGTTCCCTTCGACTAGTTGTTTTCTATTGTGTTACTGTCTTCTACTCCTCCTGCTTCCTCCTCCTTCTCCTCCTCCTCCCTCTCTTCCTCCTCCTCCTCCTCCAGTTCCTTCCTCTCCTCTTCCTTCTTCTTCAATATCTTAGCTATTCTTGGACTATTGTTAGAATCATCTTGTTAACTTCCAGGGAAAACCTTATTCAGATTTTAATTTAAATCCTATCAATTATTGAATCTAGCAATTTTGCTGTTAAGAAAAATTCACATCTTTGAGACCTGGAATCTTTTCATAATTAAACATGGTACAGCTCTCCCGTTTACTTAGAACTTCTTTAAATGTCTTTCCATTCAGTTTTATCATTTTCTTGCACATCTTTGTTAGATTTATCCCTAAGCTCTTTTTTTTTTTTTTTTTTTGTAAACTGTATCTTATAAGATTTACCAGTGTCATGCTTGCTAGTATATAGGAATGCTACACTCCAGCTTGGTCCCCTCCCAAAGAATGGTTACAGGATTGAGAGCTAGAGTTAGATGTGTCAATGGGCACTCAGGAAATTAGACAGTCAGGGCTGACATTCAGTGGCACACAACAACATGGCTGTCCTGCCTACTAAAATATTGAAATATTTCCACAGTGGAATCCCCAGATTTCTTCCCCAGCACTTGCCGTCCTGGACAGACGCAGACCTCCCAAGCTCCAGATCCTACTACTAGGGTTTAACATCTTCCCTTATGTTCTATAGGACATTCACATAAACACTTTTGTAAAGGGAATTTTTGTGTCTTCTGGCATTTTTTTCCTAGCGGTTCTTCTATTTGGAATGTTTTCTTTTTCCTGATAGATGTACAGGCATTAACTACGTATTTTGGATGCTGTGTTGCTGGCTTTGTGTACTGTGATATCTTTTTTGTTCTCTTTTCTATCTCTACACCCAGCACAGCACGGGAACTTAGGCCAGGCTCCTCTGGAAGGCAGGTGTCTCTGTTTTGATGGCTCCATTTCCACGCCAGCCATGTGAGTTGTTATTTCTCGGATGTTGGCCCTTGTGCTCAGGCGCCGGTGCTAAATAAACACCAAGGGCGAAACATTAATCTGAGTGGTTACTCCAACAGGAGTGCAAAGAAGCAATGGGCTCTGGATTTCAGGGAGGGAGTCAGGAGTTCTGAGCTGTATGCGGAGAGATCCTAGCCAGCACCCATCTCTGATAACCCCACCCAAATCCCTGCAGCTTCACCATACTCTTCCACTTGGAGCTCCCATGCCTATCACGACCACCACATGTTTCAGACTGAATGCATCATCTTTATGTATTTTAATTTGTTGTTGTGGAAGTATCATTAACATACAGGGGTCTATTTCTTTTAGGTATACAATATAATGATCCAACAATTCTATACATTACTCAGTGCTCCCCATGATAAGTATAGTCACATGAAAAGATGCTCAACATCACTCATCATCAGGGAAATGCAAATCAAAACCACAATGAGATACCGACCTTATACCTGGCAGAATGACTAGAATCAAAGAGACAAGAAATACCAGCTGTTGGTGAAGATGTGAAGAAAAAGAAAACCCCGGGCACTGTTGGTGGAAATGCAAATTGGTGCAGCCACTGTGGAAAACAGTCTGGAGTTTCCTCAAAAAATTAAAAATAGAAATACCATATGATCCCAGTAATTGAACATATCCTCTTTAAACGCTAAATCTGCCCTCTCCCTGACCCCCTTGCCTGGGGAGCCAGCATCTCCAACCATCTTCTGCAGTAGGAAATTTGAAATCATCCCAGACTCAGCCTTACCTTCATCCCCTCTCTTTATTGCCTGCCAAGGTCTGTCGATTCTATGCCATAAAAATTCTCTTGAATACGACCCTATCCCCATCCTAATGGCCGCTGTCTCGTAAATTTTTGAATAGTTTCCAAACCAGACTCTTGGCCTCCAGCCTCCTTTTCTCATCCAATCCCTCCCTGACCGCTGCCCGCATCAGCAGTTTAGCTGAGACCATTAGCCTACTCTGTCCTGATCTGTGGCAGGGAATGGGAGCCCTCCGCCCCAGTGGGGAGGAGTGGTTTCTGACTGGCACTGTTTAGACGAGAGCTAGTATAAAGCCAGTGATGTCAAGTTGGTTTTATTATTGTGTTTAAATTCCATACAGACAATGCACCCCTTTTGCTTACACGTGGCCAAGTGTCCCCACCCCCATTCCCCTCAGTGTGACACTGGAAATAATACATTCTGCATCACAGCTGCTGTGAAAGTTTAATGCAACATGCACGCTGAGAACTTAGCCCAGGCCCCGCAAGCGGTGAGCACCTAGTTAATGTTAACAAGTAAGAGTAACACTAGTATTATTGGTTCTTTATCCCCTATATGATTTCTACTCTGGCAAGCAGAGCCTTCTACCCTGGCCTGGGTCACTCCCTTCTACCTTCCTGAACCCTAATACTCTAGCTATGGAAACTGTTAACCCTGACTTCTTCCATCTTCTCAAGACTTTGCAAATGCCCTTTACAAGGCCTGGGATGTCTCCGCCGCTTCTCTGATTCATCACTTGAGATCCAGCATAGTCATGCCTTCTGGGAAGCCTTCCTCAGATTATACAGACAAAAAGAATGCCCCTGTTCACCATCTGCTCATGTGTCCTCTTGAAAGCTCACCCCGGAATGGAGCTCCTGGAAGACAGCGTCTGTGCTGGTCTTTGTGATTAACTTTGTATCACAGTCACCATAACTGTGTCTGCCCCCATAGTACCGGCTCCACGCCTGGGGGAGTTTTGCTCCTTCTGTTTTGTGTTATTGGAAGGAATGAACGAACGAACGAACGAATGAATGAATGGGGATGGTTTTGACTTCACCGTAGATCTAGCAAAGAGTTTGGGTCCTGACAGTTCTGGTCATTTTTGTGTAACCTGATATTGGCCTCTTCTTTACATGCCCCAAGGGAAATGTTCCTAAATACTAGAGTACCTGCCTGTCTTCCTAAGGAATCAGCCTCGGCAACTACAGGAAAGGCTATTTAAAAGCTGGGAGAGGGTGGAGCGGGCCAAATCTGTCTTCGCAGCCGTCCCTGAGAGGGCGCTGTTCCCAAATCAACCCTCCAGAGGCCCGGACTGAAATGCCGGAGCGTTCCCACAGAACTCCGCATCCCTCCCTTCCCAGGCTGCGGTCGCCGGTCCCCCGCGGAGCGCCTGCCCACACACATGGCGGCGCCCTGCTCAGCTTCTCGGCGCCGGGGCCGACGGGCCGGGCTGGCCTTGCCAGTACTAGGGGACTTCCTCCGCCAGCCGGCTTCCTGCACGGCTGGCATTTAAACCGGCGGCCTGGGGCTGCGGGCTGCGGCTGCGGATGCTGAGCTGTCCCCGGGCTGGCCAGCGCCTCCTCCTACGCCGAGCCGGCCGGCCGCGCAGGAGCCGAGCCGAAGCATCCTCTCGCTGCACCAGGGGCCCGGCCAGGAGAGGTCGGCGAGGGGGGACAGATCGGGGACCCGGCATCGCACCCCGGCATCTTGCAGTTTAATTGCAGGTTTGACTTTAATTTCCGAGATCGCAGCCCTTCTGCCCGGCGCATATTATATCTCCTCCCCCCGAGCTCCCCCGCCGCCTCCCCCGCCTTGGTCGCTGCTTGAAGCGGGAGCTGGGCTGGGCCCCAGGAGCTTGGGCAGGGCGCGCTCCCGTCGCCCCGGG